>NW_005842614.1:411290-429623 GCF_000455745.1 Alligator sinensis | reverse complement strand
ATGGGGCAGGTAGCACCTACTCACCTACCCTGCATGAAATCAGAGCAGTAAGTTGTTCCTCCAGGCCATCCATGTCAGCTGGCCATCTTGTGTGCTGCAACTGCACCCTTGGGCCCCTACTTCTAGACAGCATCTGTCCCAGTGCAAGATCTGTTGTGCTAGGGTCCTGCAGCCATTGCCTGTGCAACAGGCACACCAGGACTGAAGCAGCACCCTGCTGCCTTGCTGTTGGTTCTGCATGTGCAAACTGGGAGCAGTTATCTCCTGTGGGCCCTGGTGTGCTGAGCTCCCTTGGTGCTGCTGAGGCAGCTGAATGGAAAATGTAACAAACAATTCACTGCAGTGATCATCTCTCCCCAAGGGTTCGGCAGCAGGGAAGAGGAGGAAATAAACACGCAAGCAACTGTATGTGGTGCTGACTGTCTGAGAGCACGATGCAAGCCCTGGCAAGAGTCCTGTGCCTGCCTCAAGGTTGATTCTGGGCCAGGAGACTTGCTGGTTTGGGTATCTCAAATCTCTTCCATTGAAAGGGAACGGAGACACTGAGCTCATCTGCATGAGATGCTTACTGCACATTAGCCTAATAACACTGCGCAGTAACATGGGGGCTAAAAACTATGCTAGTAGCATACTGTGCAGTGTAATTAGGCTAATGTGTGGTATGTGTCAGAAAAAACCATGTGCCAGCACTACTGTGCAGTAACTCTAGTTACTACACATTTAGTTAGTACTTTGTTAAGCAAGTACTAAACTAAAGGTACATTAGTGATCAGTAGGCGTGCCCACTAAGTAGAGAGTGGGAGGTTGATCTTGTGAGGTGCTAAGTCCTCAGCTTCACTTGATCTTGGTAGGAACTAGGAGTGCTCCAGCCACTGAACCAAAGTTCTTGCTGAGCAAGTTCTCCCCTTGCTGTTGAGGGAATAAGGCTGCTGTCTGTATCAGAGTACAAAGTTGATGCTGTCCAGCAAGGGTGTGTGCTGGTCGGGGAGAGCATGTCCGAAAGAGTCCATTCCGGGACCCCTGACTCTCTCTGTCTCTGTCACATCACTTCCATCAGTCTGTTCCACTGACTCCTTGGTTGCTTAAGTCCATCTCCCCTTTCCACCCTCCCCCCAGCCTATTCTAAAGCTGTGAACTGAAGAGACTATCAGGGTTGGCTTCCTGCAGTAAACTCAGCAATGAGCTGAGTTGGTGCTTGTGACCCACTTGTGCATTAAACTAACATGGTAGATGGGGGTCAGGGACAATATTGTGGGGAAGGAATAGGCAGAAGTTGCTCAGGAGAGTGGGAGAAATGGGGAGAGCTCTCAACCAGCAGCCCCCAGGGCTATAGAGTCGCCTCCTTTGGGAATGCAGAACAACTAGGTGCTATTGTTAAGATGAGTAGGACCAAAGCAGGTCTGGAGGCTGCCAGACTTCCTTAGAGAAGAGGACTCCATTCTTCTGGCACTCTCCAGGAGAAGCAGAAAGCAGCTGATTGAGGTGTAATCCTCAGCAGGTATGTGAGGAGAATCCAACCCTCGGATTTTAGTTACTCAGAGAAGCAATTGGAGCAATTCCCTCTCTTTTCACTGCTCTGACTCATGTATTGGGGCAGCAGGTTTGCAAACTCCTCAACTATTATGTTCATCACAGAATGCTACTCTCTTCCTGACATCCCCTGCTGTGTATATAGTTGAGTGACCATTAACTAGGTGATGCATCATGGCAACTGTACGCTCTTTAACAAGTTTAGTTGCTACAAATCCTGGGTGAAGGACTCCTGTTCAGAAGCTGAGGTTGGACTCTGCGGTTGCTACCTGAGACTGACAGGCCTAGTATCTTTTTGCCCATAGAAATCAACCCAGGGATTCCTCAGCATTTCCAGTGGGTCCCACTGCAGTGCTACTGGCAAGCAGGATACTCTAAGGGTTAGAGCAGTATCCTGGGAGCTTGGTTTAATTCTGTGCTCTCTTTCAGATCTTCTTTGTGGCCTTGGACAAATAAGGGTATGCTTACAGGGCACAATATAGTGCTATGCAGAGATGCCTAAGCTAGTCTGAGCACCAAAAACAGTATTGTACCTTCTTATGGTGCTCTAACCAAACTAACATACCCAGTTTCTCAGCAGGGCTAATTAGCATGTGTTAGCATGGCACTTCACCCAGGCTATATAGCTTCCATTACCCAAGCTAGCCTGGGCATCTCTGTATAGAGCCACATTGTGTGATATACACATACATACCCTTAGTCTATTCTTCAGTTTCCCATCTAAGGCTAGTATTGGGACCTGTCATGGGTATTGCTCACATGCAGGATTGGAAGGGACTGAGACACTATGTGCTAAGAGAAGCCGGGAACTTGTGCTGGCAATCGGCCAGTACCAGGGGTTGAAAGGGAAAGGTTAGGGAGAGGTGAAATTCCCTTGTGGAGACACAAACTTGTTTCAGCAATGGAAAACACTGACTAAATACTCACTATTTGTGCCAGGCAGAGAGAGCAGTGATCCACCCAGAGCAAAAAGCTCCCAATGGGATACTTATGCTTGGACTTGTCCTCAGTGTGCTGAACTTTTGTGAAATTCTGGCCACTTATTTTATTTAGTTATCTTAATCAAGGCAGCTCCTTTTGAAAATTAGACTCTGGGGGACCAGGGGGAAACAAAGTCAGCTCTTCATTAGTGTGTTTGCAAACACTGCATGTGGAGTGTGCAACAGTTCATGGCATTACATGCGGCAGTGCCAGAAGTGTTACTCTTCCTAAACCTCTCCTCAGCTATTTAACACATCCATAGGGCCAAGGAAGTGCTAGCTGTTGTCTCTGATAATCTATTTTGTTCCAGCAGCATATGATTTAAGGGGAATCTTAACGGGAACCATTCATACTCTTTGGTCACCTTTCTGTGTAAAGGCTCTGGATGGGGTGAGAACTCTGACTGGATCATTCACACCTCCCCCGCCCTGCAAGGTTCATCTAGAGTTGAAAGCCCTGGCTTGAATGGAAATTTAGTTCTTGACTGTGTCCCCACAGCCCGCCTACTAAGTACTTTCATACAATAGCATTCCTGCTATTCACAAAAAGCATCTTGCACTGTGGCATTTGTGGAATCGGATGGGTGGGATGTGGAAATTCAGAGAGATCTCCAGGACAAGGGAGGGATAGCTGTAAAATGAAAGTTCCCTCTCCTATCACCTGCCCTTCTCACAAGTCATTGCCTTTGCCAATCCTTCCAGGAGTCTCTGCTTGTCATATCCAAGGATAAGCAATGCTCCTAGAAAGGACAGTCTTGTGGTTCAAGCACTGTAGGGGTGGTCTCTGGTTGATTCTAGCTCTACCTTTACACTTTAAGTGTGAGCTTTGTGGAGCTGTCTGTCCACACTCTCAGGAGCCTGGCTCCTAGAACTTGAATGTAACAACCACCAGTAGCCTGGGGTCCAGAGGCTAGGAAATATTTGACAACAGCATTTGGCCCACAGGTTGGAAGGGACTGGATCCACAGCTGTGCTTCCATGTTATGGATCTAGGAACTTTGGCTCCTCTTTAGAGTAGTACAAAGGATGGCTTAAAGACTTAAGCATGTTGAGCACTCCCTTCTTGTAATAATATAGCTCTGAAGACCTGTACAGTGAGTCTTTCGTCTTTTGCTTTGTCCAAGGCCTGGTCTCTAACCAGTAATAGCTATGACAGCTACTGCAACCTGGTGATACGAAAGCCATATAATAATTGTATTGCTAGCCCTAAACGAAGATGGGGCATGGTTTGTAACCTAGACCTCAAGGATGCCTATACACATGCTCCACATCCTAATTGCAATGTCGGAGCTGACTTGATTAATTGAGGCTGCTGGAGCGTTCTAACTACAGCCTCCAGTGTGCCTCACCATCATGTGCATTAAGTGTCCTGCATTTCAAAACTGCCATGGAGGTGCTTTAACTAAAGCTCATTTGAGTTTTAGTTAAAGTGCTTCTGCAGCCATTTTGAGACATGGGATGCTTAATACATGTGACACTGCAGCATTTTAATTAGAGCAGCTGGCTGGGAGCCTCTAAGTGCACATATACAGACACCCTAGGAGGCCCTATGCCACACTGCAATCCAGAAACAAGGCTTAGCATATCCTGGAACTCGCTTATGAATCTTGGGCCAGATAAACTTTAAAACAGTCACTGACTCAATTGACTACAGTACAATTGCTCCTGATCCTCGCCACAACATGTGAAGGAAGAATTGGCTCCACTGGCTTTCGGTTCAAAAGCTGGAAGTTTTCCAGAATATAGTGCACTCTTCCAAGTAGCACCTTCCTTCTGAAAAGACCTACTCCTAGTGGTCATTCAGGGTTGATTATGCAGATGATAAAGCCCCATATGCATCTCCATTGCTTTTCTTCCCACTCCCCCTGCCAAAACAACCCAGGTATGAGTAAAGAAGCTGGATTTTTATTTCACCGTAGGCATCATAAAATGGAAATATTCCTTGGTTTCAGTCAGTGACACTTGGGCATACCACAGGTGAGCAGTAGGTTACCAGGGCTATAGGGTGGCTGAGTATGGCCTGCAGAATCTTTCTGACTGCTTGTGATGGAAGCCCTGCACTTGCCTCTGAGGGCCTTTTTACACATGCAAGCACTGCAGCAGCAGGTACTTTGAAAAGTGCCCAGCGCTGCGTTGCGGGCAGTTGCATAAGTGGCAAAATGTGCATCAGTGTGCAGAAAATGGCAGTGGTGCACTTTTGAACTAAAACACATCGAAGGTGCTTTAGCTCAAAAGTGCACCGCTGCCACTTTCTGCACGCTGACGCATATTTCGCCCCTTACACAAATGAACAGCGCAGCGCAGTTCATCTTGGCTTGTGTACAGAGCAGACTCAATTAACTGAGCCTGCTGCAGATCTCCGGCGCATCATGGGACAAAAAAGTATGTATATAAATGCCCTATGATCCCAGGTGGGTTTGTAGCACTGAGAGAAAGTGTGTGTATATATATGGGTTTTTTTGTTTTTGTTTTTTTTTACTTGCAATGTCAATCTGCTTGAGGTGGAATCACTGAGGGATGATGAATGTGATGGTAATTTTTATGAGATGCACTTCTCAGTACTACACTTTATGTGAAATCTCCTCAGCACCTGGGCCTTTTGTTTCCCATATCCAGCTGTCCTACTTGGTTTATGGCGAACTGCTGGGTGCAATGCCAGTGAGTTTAGTCAAAATTCCTAACTACTTTGAGGAATAACAGTCTTATACTAGGGCACTGGTCTGTGCTTTGGAACACCTGGGTTCTGTTCTCATCTGCCCCACTGTCACGTGCAACTTGGGTCAGATGTTTCACCTCTGGCTTTCTCCAACCCAGCGTCTATTTTGCTTGCAAGTTCTTTCGGGTAATTCTGTGTGGTTTGCATAACACCTAGCATAAGGGAGGACCCATCCAAAATTAGGGCTAAAGGTGCCACTATAGTAGAACAGGGCCCAGTGTTTAAGAGGAAGCCAAAACACTGCTTGTATATATATGTTGTAGTGTTGTCTTAGACAGGGGAGAGAGGTGTTGTATTGTCCAGGCTACCCCCACATATCTCAAATGAGGGAGACTGTAGGTGGCTGGAGTGCCATCGTGGCCTGGCTAAAGTTTAGTGGATTATGTCTGATCTTATGATGGCCCTGATTCAAAACTTGAAGTGCCAGGAAAGAATCCCACTGACTTCAGTAGAATTTAATTCCTTTTCAGTGTGTAGCTTTTTGTTTGTTTGTTTGGTTGTTTTTGTTTTGTTTTGCAGGGGGGAGGGGAGGGGGGTTGTTGTTTTTTGCTGCTGCTTTCACCTCCATCAAACGCGTGCTAACATGCTCTACCGCTGGGTTTGCTAGTGTGGCTAGGTCATCAAGTCCAGAGCAGTAAGAGTGGAGTTATGAAATGAGGGGAAAGAAATGCTAAAACATTTGGAAAACCATGCACCTCTGGATAGATGTGTGCAAATATGCATAGGAATGCTTGCACAGAGACCTTATACCAAGGGGGGAGGCAAGTTTAGAGTCTAACAGGCTGAACAGCTCCTGTCTCAACCCCTCCTCTATTTTTCCAATCCTTTCCCTTGCAAGATATTCCTTTGATAAGCCATATATACCATGCTTTGATGTATGGCAGGCTCTGCTAGGATGATACGGCCTGCCTCAGAACTTCCCTGGTGCCAAGAATGCTGTGGCTTCTTTCTCTCTCTCTTTCCTCCCTCCCACCCCCATTTTCATCCACTTACACTGACTCTTACAAGGGGCAGGGTGCACAGGGAAGTGCAGGTCTCAGCTAATCCCAGTGGGTGCAAGATCCTTTTAACTTAAGAGTCTCTCAGCATCCTAGACCCAGGCCTGTGTACAGCAGATCTCCAGTCCTACAGACAAACGTGTATCTCCCTGCCAAACAGCAGGAATAATAGAAGTTAAAGGTGGAAAAACCTATTGGGTCATCTCTTCCTGATGTGTTGGTGGCAGGATGGTTCCCTAAACTATGCTCTCCAGTGCTTTGTCTAGCCTGGCTCTCAATGACTCTAGTAATGGGGCTCCTTCTCCTTCCCTAGGGAGTCTATTCCATGGTCTAATGGATCTGGCTATTAGCAGACAGTTCCTGATAGTCACTCTAAATTCCCCTTGCTTAAGTCCATCCTGTTACTTCCAGTCTTTATATGGGGTGTGTGCATCTCTCCATGCTCTGGGCCACATTGGCTGGTGTAAACCATCAGGGTCCCATTGCTACCCACAGAGCTATAATAGTTCTACATCAGCTTGACTATGTGGCCTGCTTTGACTTTCTCTGTGTATGAATTTCCAGATTTTATTTGTTCCCAACTACGATCTTCTTGGCCACAGCACTGTGCCCAGCTGGTATTTCAGAAAGATGCCCCTGGATTACCTTCAGGATCCAGTTGACATTCTGTCACCTAAGAACCCAAGCGTCAGGGTCCCCAGAGGCAGTCTGGCTGTCACAGAAGAAGCCTGGGAGGTGCTGGTGCCTGTCGGGAGGAGCCATTCTTCCAGTGCTCCCCAAAAAAGCAGGGAACAGAGGGTCCTGCCAGCTCCAGCAGATGGCATGTAGGCAGCACAGCAGAGTGCACTGGCTGACAAAACCAGGCAGAGAGATGTAGCGCACAAGCCGAAAGGGGTGAGCTGACAATGGGGAAGGGAGAGGGATGGCCAAGTTTCATGAAATTCAGCCTGAGTGTAAGTCTTCAGTAACCTAATGAAGCAGGAGCAACTAGGGCACCAGCCCTGGGTGCAAACTCATGGCAAAAGGGGATTAAAAAAAAGCAGCACTGACACTGTTCCATGTGCCACTGCCACTCAAGGTGCTCAAGTGTCTAGTTACTTGGCACAGTTGAAACCTGGTTTACATGCTACAAGGAACCAAGCTGCAATAGAGAGAGAGAGACTAGAGAATCCAGCCTGGTGTGTCTTTAACTTCTGTGACTTGCTGTACAGATGGAAATGGACTGTTTATTATCTAGGTCTCTGATCCATGCTACCTCTGGGTTGAGTTCTTTCTTAGGTGATGGCAACCTGGACCAAAAAGTAAACCAGAATCTAGTCAGAAATTGGAGCCTAAAAAGGGGAAAGGAGAATACTGAACATATCCAGGTATGGAAAACCTCTCCTTGGGCCATACTTAGACTCATCAGTTGTTATGGTAGTCCCTGCCCTGACAAGGATACCTTACGATGGAGAGCATGACTGACCATCTCAGGTTTCTATTGCTTAGCCCACTAGCCATGCCAGCTCTTCTTTTTAACATGTTAAACTATACCTTACATAGTTAAACAAAACAGCTCCATCTAGAGATGATTGTCTTGGGAGAGGGGTAAGGTCAGGTGGTTACAGATCGTAGCCCTAGCCTGTACCCAGTGCCAGTGCCCAAGCATCCTCCTGGCAAACTGCTGCAAATGGAGTGGGTGTTCCATCTCTTATTGGTCACTGATATATGTACAGGGCTCGCGGGGGGAAAAGGCTGGTTCAGGGATGCATCCAAGAACCAACTACAACTCTTCTAGCTGAGATCACAATCTGCTCTTGTAAAAGTCTACAGTGCTGTTCTCAAGACCATTCACCAGATAAGGTATATCTACCCTGCTGATTGTAATGCAGAGGTGCCCTACTAGCTGTAAATGTGCTAGCTTGAGTACTGGAAACAGTCTAATAGCAAGGAGGCCTGTGGAGTCATTTTCCCCTGTACTCGTGCCCAAAATACTTAATTTGGGCATCTGTAGAGTGTTAGTCTGCACTGTAAGAATACCCATGTACCACCTTCCAGCCCCTGCCAGGTCTCCGTCCTCTGTCAGTAAAACCTCCGGTTGTACCCTAATGGATATTCCCTTCCAGTGCTGTAGCAAGTGGTGGGGCAAGCGGGGCAACCGCCCCAGGTACTGAAACACAGGGTGCCAACAGGCACTGCCCAGCTGGGATGGGCTGCGGGATGGAGCCATGAGCAGCTTGTTTGGGGGTCGCAGGGATGGGGGGAGGACAACTCCCACTGCTGCATTCACTCCTAGGCAAGCATGGTAGGGTGTGTGCCCTCTAGATCTGTGCACAGGGCGAGGGTGGGCTTTGCCCCGGGTGCCCAACTTCCTTGCCACAGTACTGTTCCCTGCCTTCCCTTCCACAAATCCTGCTTGACTTTGTACTTTTGCACTACAACATTGGCAGAGTTTGAATTCGAAACCCCTTCCCCAGTTTCACGCTAACTGAGCTAGGTATCCTGGCTTTCCAGTCCCGTGGCTTCTGGGCTTCACAAGAAGGAGGGAGGAGGCAACCAAAACTGTGGGTGTGTCCAGCAAAGTTCAGTGCTACAAGCAGGAGTGGAGGGAGAGTGATTCTGAGAGTGATTCATGGCCAGGTTGCAAAAGAGGCTGCCCTGTCTTAGCCCACTCAGGTCATCCTGAAATGAGGAAAGTCAAACCCCATCAGGACTATCACGTGATAAAACTGCTTGAGCCAAATGGCACTGAACCCAAGGCATTTAATCCCCCCCAGGGATTGTGACCCACAGCCCCACCTCATGAGACGATCAGTAGCATCCACACCAGGTCTGCGTCCAGAGCAGGAGTGCATCCTTAACAAACAGATCCAGCCAAGTCCACCAGATGTGATTGTCCATTTCTGTAGGTTGATCACTCCTCTCCCAAGGAGACAGGGCTCCAGGATCCACAGGAAGAGGGAAACAATGCAAAAACAAAATCTCACTATGCATTGGGCTCCTCTAGCAGTGTGTGACAGATGGTGTGCTGGCCCTGGTGCATGCACCATAAACATTTCCTATCAGGGGGCTGGACCTGAGACATTGCCGCCATGAACAATGACAGCATGGGGTCAGCTCAGGCTCTCTGTGCAGCTTTTACTTCAAAATGTGCTATGTTATGTGACATGGCACCAATGGCCCCAGACTGAAGCAGCCTGAGCACCGCCATCCAGATCCATGTGTGAGGGGGTGGGGGAGAAAGGCAGCTAACATATTTGCTGTAAATTTGGCTGCCTGCAAAGCCAATATGATCCATCTCTTGCTGTCATCAGCATTTCAAGTTACATGAAAAGCACCAATTGCATCCATACAGAACGCCTGGAAGGGCAGGAGGAGAACACTGCTCCTAGCTTCACTGCTAGTTTATCTGAGGCACAGGCAGACACTGGGAGGGTACACCCACTGGGGTACTGTCTGAGAGGTGAAAATAAGTGTATATAACGAGTGGGGGGGGGGTGAGTGTGTGCATGTGCACACATGTAAGTAGGTTTGTGTGTCAGTCCGTGATCATGGATGTCCAGCTGGATGGGTTTGCATATGTCTGTTCAAGTGCGTGGATCTGTGCTTCTGCCTGCATGGGTGCAGTCACGTCTGTCTGTGTGGAGTGGGTTGGCCATTTCTCTGTCCTTACAAGTTTGTTTTTTTTTGGGGGGGGGGGTGTCTGTACTGCAGCTAATGTGTGCATGTTTTGGGCTTGTGCCTCTTCCCAGGAGGCTTTGTGTCCCTCCCCACTCCATCCCATTTGTCCCTGCGGGATCCAAGCTAACCAACCTCCCTGGAAATAAGTAAATGCCAATGAAATTACTTCTACAGCAAGTCAAATCTTCAATTCTTTATTTGACCAAGAAAGGCAAAAACTTACAGAAGAAACATCTGATTCCTTTTTTTTTTTTTTTTTTTTTTGTGGGGGGGGAGGGTTCTCTTAAAGCTAATCTAATTTTTTGGATGAAAATTCTTGAGGGGAGGGGAATGATGTTTTCAGCAAACCCTTTCATAGGAAGAAAAATTGTTTCCTGGCTGGCTCTACTCAATTCTGCCTTGGCTTCAGCCACTCGGCACACCTCCTTGCCTGCAATAGGAGCGGGAAGAGGAAATAGGAGAGAGAACTGCTCTTGTCTGCCCTTGCTATCCAGCCCTTCTGTACATCACAAATGAACAGGCCGGATGAAGTTTGCCTTACAAAACAATCCATCAGCAGGAGAATAGCAGCTAAATGCTACTCTGTTCATAAGAATGTGCGGAGGACAAAGAATGATCGCTTTCAGGTTGGGCGCTTCCAGTCCAGTCCCCGTGACCCAGCAGGGGAGAGGAGGGTTGGTGGAAGGTGGGAGGGGGTGGAGTCGGGCAGTACAACCAGTAACAAGATGAATTATAAAAGGGCCTTGCTGACTCAGGTACGTTTAAGGTGAGAAATAACAGGATTAGAATGTCAAATTGCTGAGTCCTGCAGACCTGACTCTCAAACTGCTTCCAAGTTGCCCAGCTTTCTTCCCTGCAGCTGCTAATTAATCTCCGCTTTGGGGAAAGGAAGGTACTGCATTCAACCAAGCGGGGCGTGCACGTCAGCTAATAATAAGCAAACAGAATAGCTGGGCCCCTGGAGGAAGCAGGGCACATCAATACTTAGAATGGGGTAACAGCAAGGAAACTCAGAAGGGTTTTCACACTAAATCTTTCTCTCCAGTTCAGCATCTTAGGATGCATGTTGTTCCTAACCCATACTCCCTGCCCCAGGCAGAGATAAAACAGCTGGGATCAGGGGCCCACTGTGCCAGGCACTGTATGCTCATATAGTGAGGGATTGTCTACCCAGATTGCAAGCTCCTTGAGGCAGGAACAAAGGAAGGATCCCTGTCTCTTTCCCGATCTGAGAAATGGGGAGCTGAGTCATAGAAGAGCAGTGATTTGCACTGCAGTCTGCAGCAGATCCACAACTGTTACCCTGATCTCCTGCCTCCCACTCAACCTCTTAACTTCACGAGCCCTCCTAAGTCTTGCCCCTGTTTAAGCAACCATCTCTTTCATGGGAGCAGAGAGCTGGAGAGGAGGGGGCAAGTCCAAATTCTTACATCACACCCAGAGAAATAATTAGTGCTTTCTTTAAGCTTGGTCTATGGCAGGATAGCGTACTGTACAATTGCGCAGTGTGGTGCTGTTCTCTATGAAGTCAATGGCACAACACCCTCCAGATGTATACTGCAACAGTATATCAGGTGCAGTTCAATTATTAAGACATTAGCTAATTGTCAGGGACATTAACATTGATTTTTGTCAAGCCATGTACACTTGCTAGATCAGTTTCTGCAGCAGACTAAATGTATTTTAAATCCAGGCCAGACACACTTTTTGTTGTTGTTTGTTTGCTTTTTTTAAGCATACCCTGACCTGGATCTCGGCTGGTGTGAGCTGGTACAGCTCCACTGACTTCAACTGCAGATTTGGCCCAATACAATCAAGTCTCTGCTAAGGCTGCAAACCACAATCCCTTCCCCAGTGAAGGTTCCTGTAGCTCACGGGAAGGAAAAAAATCATCCTCTGGGGATCAACTCCTACCAGGGAAGGCAACATTTAATACTGTTCAGCCCTGCCCCAGCCAGCACCATTTACTCTGACTGTTGCAGTGAGGGCCCTGTTCTACCCCATCTCATGCACACTTCCTAGAAGGCTTCTAACTACATTAGGAAGCCAGCACAGATGAACCAAGCCCATGATAGTAGGGGTGCACTGATAGATTTTTTTTTTTTAAAGGCCGATACTAATGTCTGACTTTTAAGGAGCCATATCAGCAGATACCAATCCGATATGCAGCCAGGCAGCTTGGAGACTAGTGTCCGGCTGGTAAGTCTGTTGTTGGGGGAGGGAAGGGGGGCAGATTGAGGCCCCTGTGGTGAGGGAGGGAGTGGGGCTGGGGCTGAGGCAGGGTGCGGGACAGAATTGCAAGCGGTTCGTCTGGGGGCCACAGGGGGCAGGGTGGCTCCCGCCCTACTTGCACCCCGAGAGGCATGGCGGGGCATGTGCCCCTGGATCTGCAGGCAGGGTGAGGGCAGGTGGCAGCAGCAGTGGGAAGGGACTCTGGGCAGGTCCCGCCCAGCCCCCCGCCAGGAAGAGCCTGGCGCTGCCTCAGTGCCCTTGCCCTGTGCACAGATCCAGGGTACATGTCCCCCATGCCCTCCTGGGGTGGATTCAGCAGTGGGAGCTGCCGAGCCATGGCTCCGTCCTGTGCCCTGCCCTGCCCTGACTGAGCAGCGCCTGCCCCTGTCCCTACATTTACCTCCCTCCCTCCCTCCCTCACCATGAGTGCCTTTCTCTGAACCCCCCCCCCCACACACACACACCCCTTTCCTTCCCTCACAACAGACTTAGCAGCCAGTGTTGCTCTCCAAGCTGCCAGGTTGCGCTCCTGGCTATGTAAATACTGTGACTGCATGCATGCATGGGGCATTGATTGGCCATATCAGGCAAAAGAAGCCAATTTTTTCCAGTGCTGTTAATTTTCCCTGTATCAGTGCTGATCTAATGTGGGATCAATGTATCAGTGCACCTCTACATATGTGAAACTGGTGTTCAGGATAATCCTACGTTTTCCATAGCACAGAGCAACTCAAAGCCCTTGATATGCCACAAAACCAGGGACGGCTGCACCTGCTCCTGGGAAGATGTGGGGACAGCAGGAGATGTCCTATGGAGATGCATTATTCAATAGTTCAACAGCAGAACAAACCATATCCATGTAAATTTTCTGGGGGGAATCTGTAATCACCTGGATGGACAACTAATCAATGGCAATTAGGGCTTGAATACCCCAATTCTTTGCAGTCTTTGCAAGGGCTTTGGCGCTCTTCCTTGCCAGCTCCAAAAAGAACCTGAGGGGATTTTGAAATAATAAACCCAATCTCATCACTGGGTCCTTCATCCACCCTCACTCATCCCCGTGTTTCTCCACTCAGAAGTTCAAATCATCTCTTTGGCTGCAGACTTAAGTATTCTCTTGCACTGGTTTCTGATCTTCTCTGAGACACCTGATAGGCTCTGCCCCAAACCCCACTAAGAGATTCTCTCTCCTTTATTCCCTTTCTTCATCTCTTACCACATTCTCCTCCTTCCCTCCAACAACCTTATGCCTCATTCTATCATGTAAATCTATGAGGCTGAGTTTCCAAGGCCTTAGCACACAGAATTAATGACATATTTACCGATTAACTCATCTCCTGTTCAGATGCCTTTGGGTTTGTCTATATCTGAAGTTATTCAGGGATATTTATTTTGGATTAGGTCTTTCAGAATAGCTCCATGTATAGACATGTTTATTCTGGAATAAAAGCATTTTATTCCTGGTTAGTTCAAGCCACTTAGAAAGACCCATGCAGTAACAGTCTCTGCTCTGATGGGCTTGAAAAGTAAATTAAGGAGTGAGGGCTTATGTCTACAGGGAAGCCCAGGAAAGCTAATCTGATTCAACTAAAGGTGTGATATTAATTGCTTTTTTTTAAAAACTGCATTAAAGCCCATGTGGATACCCTAACTCAAAATTAGTGATTCTGATTTGATTTTGCTTAATTCACTTTGAAAAGATAAATGGGATAAAGGCTACTTTATTTCTAATAACTGCCCATGCAAGGGTTTAATGCAACTCTGATTCAGCCAAGCGCAGGCACTACTGGAGCTAATGGGCTTAAGTGCATGTTAAAGGGTTTTCCTGAATTGGGGCCTTGATGTGTTGCTGGATTGCAACTAGAATGCTTAGTACCTTTCAGAATTGAAATGCCTAAATGGTATCCAATCTCAGAAGGTGGCTGCACCTGCTAAAACTCACAGGAACTGACTCTATGAGCATGGCTTGTCGCTCGATACATCTCCTATCAAATCTCTCCCAAGTCAATGCATCCCAACTGGAGACTAGCAGCTTCCCAAGCCAACATCTTGAGCTGCATTCCTGACAGGCCTGGGTTCCAGAGGCTCACCCAGTGCATCTTTCCACTAGGAAGTGTAAGGGTTCCTTCTCACCCTGTGCTCTCTTCCTTTTGACTCTGCAGGTCTTCATAATGAATCACTCTCAGCACAGTTTATTGCTCAGCAGGTATCATATATATGATCTCCCAAGAAAGTGTTGAGAGCTCATCGATCTGACTAGGTGATAGAAACTCCAAGCTCAGTAATTTATGAGACCAGGCCTTGCACAACTGGGAATTCAATGGCCCAGTAATTGTTTGAGAAGTACACTCGGGGCCGTGCATTTATTCCGGTGTTCATGCATCCACACTGTGCTTGGGATACCTGGCTTTTGGCCACACATCTTGCAGTGAGGTAATAGAAGATGTAGCATGCATACTGCGCCTTCCACTTTACAGGCTTAAAAGGATGGCTTCAGCTTATACCTGGTAAATCACTACTCCATTACTACTCTTGGTAGAGGAAAAGCTGGTTTAATACAGATTAAGGATTGTGGGGGATTTGGAGGGGAAAGAGAAAGACCTCTCTCTTCAGTTTGTTTCTTTGGTGTATTTGTGTTTAGCCCAGTGTCACAGCAGTATTGCCAAATCATTCAAAAATCACAGGTCATACCCCTGTGAAGTAATGGGTTTAAAATATCTAGAGATGTCAGGATTATGTGTTCTGCCCTACTGAGGGTTCAAGAACAAGCAAACAAAAACATGTCAGGATTTTCCTAATAATCACAGAAGTTGGCAACATCGTGAACCCTGAATAGACCATTTCCCTGGTTGCTTGTAGAGGCCCCTCATACAGCCACAGAGAGGGAGAAACATTGAAGAGGGAGAAAATGTGATTGCAAAACCACAGTTGGTGGTGTGGGGCTCAGGGGCAGTACCTGAAATTACTTTTAACCAGCTGTATGAAACTGCTTGGCATTCAGATGGCTAGTGTCCCTCTAAGCTGGTCTGCAAGGCTGGATTCACAGAGCTGCGGAGTGATACCTCTTTGCACTAGCATACATGATGAGAGAAGGCTGATGCACAGGGCAACAATACTGTTTGATCTCTCACCTTTTGGCCCATGGGTGGACAATTTTAATTCCCAGGGGCACTCCAGAGGCATCATACTAGCAGAGGCTGCTGAGAGAAGGCATCTACTCTGTGACCTCTTCCACTGTCCTAGACGAAGGGTAATTGTACCCAAAAGCTTGTAAAGAAGAATTTTTCCAACTATTTGAAATGGTCTAATAAAAGATATTGGATTTACCCAAAGAACTTTGTCTGCCTATGTCCTTAGACCAACATGGCTACAACCTATACCCCTAGACATGCCTTATCGCTTTAGGCAGTGCTATTTGGGAGGGTTATTGGGAATCCTTGCTACCACTAACCCTCTCCATAGTAGGAGCAACTTTCTGCCTCTGCAGCCTTCTCCCTTAGATGCATTTTCCAGCCTAGGGGTCCCCTGCTAGGTTTGGCACAGGTGAAAGCGGGCACACTCCCAACCTCATCCATGCTCATGGAGCCTGCTCTGGGGGGGGACACAACACAGCTGCTGCCCTGAAGCAAAGACCTGCAGCCATTCAGGAGTGGGGAAGCAAAGAATACAGAAAGCACAGCTGAAACAGGAGGGGGAATCTAGGGTGGATCGCATCCCTACTCTCAGAAAACCCTATGCCGTCCTTAAGGATCACTAGTGGTTAGGACCTGAGTTTTGAGGCTCAGGGTCTGTTAGTAAACATATTCTTGGACATTGGCTTAGTCAGGACTAAGAGGGAAGAGTGACACCTGCTGGTTTACCTAAACCCTGTCCTGCAGCACCTTGGGCTCTGGATAGGATTTCCCTCGCCCAAGTGCTGACCCAGCCTGACCCCTGTAAGCTTGTGAGAGCTCGCAGGATCACAGCGTGAGGTGCTGTGGCTACAGGCAATATGATGCTCCCTGTAATGTGACCGAATATACTTTCAGATGGAGACAGCATATGTTTTATTTAAAAAAAGATGAGAGAGAGAGGGGCAGCAGGTTATGCACGCAGGTACAGCATGCTCTGGAATTTTAAGCTCAGACTCTCCAAGACCAGACACTTCGAGGAGCCAGGTGCTTTGTTTGGTAAATTTAAGAAGGTAGGAGGATCTTTTGGGAAATCAACATCAGGCCCGAGATGTTTTCAGAGAGGCTGAAGAAATAGTTAGGCCTCCTCTTGGTTGCAATGAGCTGCTTTTTGGCATGAATGCATTTGAGGGTAACACCAGGGTGAAGGGAGCAGATGTGCCATGCACACTTTAGTGCAGAGGTATTATTGGCAAATATTTATCAGCAAGTTTGTGTTGGCCAATGCATGGCAGTCAGAACTGGGGAGAGTAGGTTACAGCACTGAGTAGCACTGAAGGAACAAATGACTTTGCATTTGGGTTCAGATAGTGAGAGGGGAACTGTGGCACTTCCTATACCCTCCTCTCCCTGTACAGTACTTCATATCGAAGCCAGTATTCTATTGCCCTGTGCAACCCTGTCTGTTTTCTACCATACAATCAAGCCCCACCGTCAAGTACTTTTCTTAAATCCTGGGATCATTGCTATATCCAGGTGTCCCCATCCTCACTCATCTCACTAGTCTTGTATTTCCCTGCTTCCAGCATTGTCTTGCATATAAGTATCTTTCCTGCATCCCAGTGTTTCTCCTTTTATTTTACTACCAAACTATGCATTGTTTTCCTTCAGCATTGCTACAGATTCATCCTTTCCATGTAGCTAAAGATACCCCTCCCGATGGCACCCGAATGCCTCATAAACACTGATGAGCCAAGCTTCCCAGGGACGGGAGACAGGGAGGTGTGATTAAGTGTCTTGGATGTGCCAGAAAGCTGTGGAGAAGCCTGGGCTTAAGCTTGTCTACCTTTGACCACAGGATCTGGTACCTCAGCATAAAAGTGGCCTTCACATCCCTACTATTTCTCTCATCTGTGAGGCAGCCAGTATTTGCCTCCAGCTCCTTCAAGGGCCCAGCAGTGAGGCTGTTCCTGGGGTTTCTCAACGCCTTGCTTTCCTGCCATAGCAAGGAACCACCCCTTGGCTTGCCTCACCCCACTGCTGCCTGCCATCCCAGCCAGGCTGAAACCAGCAGCACAAGCCAGATGCCAGCACCACCACCCTGTAGAGGAGGACAAGGGCAAATCACCACAAACACTTGAGACTGTGAGAGGAGAGGGCACCCTGCCCTCCCCAGGGAGGGTCCAGGCAGCTGCCTCTATCCCCCTCCACCCCCAAATTCTGCCCCAGCAAGCCCTGCTGCGTCCTCCCCCTAGGGCAGAGGGGCTGGAAGGAGCTGGGGGAGGCACGGCAGGCACTTGGTGCCACCTGGCAGCACCAAGCACTAGAGGCAGGAGAGGGGGCCAGGCACAGGTGGGGTCAGAGTGCAGCAGCTGGTCCCAGCACACCAGCCCAGGATGAATGCCAAGGGGGAGACGAGATGCCCCTTCCCCGCTGCCTACACAGCTCCCCTGCAGCTGCCAGGCAAGCCGAGAAACTCAAGGGTGTGACAATAAATGGATAGATTGCCTGCATCCCCTTTTCCCCTTTGTGCCAAAAGCCCTGCCACGCACAGCAAGGGGGGGCCCTGGCCCAACCACCCCCACCGAGGCTGGGTGTAGACAGCCCAGGGCAGTGCCCCTGTCCCACCCAGCTGGGGACCAGCCCTGCTCCTGTCAGCCAGCTGGGCAGGGCAGAGGTGGCGAAGCTGCAGCAGATGTCCTGCCCGAGGCTCGGCGGAGGGGGAGCGGAGCTCACAAGTTCGTTCACCTGTAGGGTGGGAGTGTGACTCCTCCGAGCAGAATCGCCCTCATGCAGCGGGTCTGGTGGGCAGGCGGCGTGCCCGGCCCCAGCAAGGAGGGCAGAGCCCAGCAGGCTCCTCTCCGCTGCTAGGCGTCACACATGGCATCAGGACATCTTACCCCTTCCCAGGCCAGCTCAGGGCTCAGCTTGAAGGGACTCCAGCGCGGGAGCTGCCTCTGCCCCCCGGAGGCAGCCGCCCCCTCGCCCCCTGGCACTCAGCACTAGGGCACCGAGGCTCGGGTGGTGCCTGCACCCCGCCTGCCCGGACACCCAACCCGGAGGCGACCCGCAGCAGGAGCAGGACAGGAGCCGGCCCCGGCTGCCCC
>NW_005842614.1:408382-410858 GCF_000455745.1 Alligator sinensis | reverse complement strand
TCGGCAGGCCCTGCGCCCGCTGATTGGCGCGGGGGCGGGCTCCGGAGCTCATTTGCTCCGGTCTAGCGGCTCGGGACAGCCAGGCTCAGGCGCTGCCGGCGGCGCTGAGCGGAGCGCACTTGTAGCGCGGGGGCGGGTGCTGCCGCTGCCAAGCACCTTGCCCTGCCTTCCTGGGGGGCACGGGGTTCTCTTCTCCTGTCCTGTCTTGTCTTGTCCTTCGGGGGGTGAGGGCGCTGCTTGCTGCCCCTCAGGCTTTGCTCCTGAGATATTGAAGCGGAGTTAGGTCTGGACAGGAGCCCGGGCGGTGGGGGTGGGGGTGAGGGGAGCGGCGATACAGCAGCCAGGCGGATCCTTACAGACAGGAGCTGCCGAATAGCTGCTGGGACCGGGAGGGCAGGCGTCTGGGGCTGGGTGCTTGCTGTGGAGGAAGGATTCCCAGTGCAAGGCAGCACCACTTCTTCCTCGCTCCCACGCCGCCAGACACGCTCCCCCCAGCTCCCCTGTGCCTTCACACCCACGCTCCCACGCATCCAGCACGCAAACCCTCTTCCCACCCATGCACATGGACACACAAAAACTGCCCTTTTCTCACGCTCGCACCCTCTCCGTCCGTCCGTCCGTCCGTCTCAGCTTTCTTTTTCCCCTCACAGGCACAATTTCTCTCTCTGACATGTATGCACAAAAACTGGTTTCCCTCTCTTTCTCTCTCTGTCTCTCTCTCTCCCTCACACACAGCCTCCATCCCCATCTCTCGCACACAATCTGTCTCTCTTATACCCATGTACACACAAAATCTGGCTGTTTCTCTCTTACATGTATCTGCCACAATCCCTCTCTCTCTCTCACTGACATACACATACAGACATAATCCCTGTGTCTCACACACACAAGAAAGATCTCTTGCACACAAAATCTAGGCTGTCTCACATACATAGGCACAAAATGTCTGTCTCGCACACAGTTTTTCATACATATACCAAAATCTGTCTCCCTTAGATACACATGCACAAAATCAGCAGATGCATACACAAAATATTTCTCTTACACACACACACACACACACTCACTCTCATACACATATACACACAAAATCTCTTCCCCCCCCGTCTCCCTCTCTCTCCCTCTCTCACACACACACACACTTACACACACCCCTCCCTCTTTCTATGTCTCATCTCCTCAAGCAAGAGCTGGGGCTGGGTGGGGGTTGGAGGAGGTAAAAACATCAAGCTCCTGAAATACTTGGCCTGATCCTGAGTATGCTGAGCACCCCTCAACTGCCACTGAAACCGCTGGGAGCTGCAGGTGCTCAGTGCATCTTAGGATCAGGTCCCTCAATGTCTTTTAAAAGGGAAAAAATGCAAAATGGTGATCAGAACAGGAACCTCTCTTGTTTCTGCAATACAGGTGTTGTGGCTGAGGATCCCAAGAGGGAAAGAAAAAGGGAGGGTGCTGGGAAAGAGGTGGTGAGAGCAGGACTTTGACTGAGGGGGATTTAGTTATTCAGTGAAGCAGCAAAGACAACGGAGATGTTACAGAGGGGAGCCTGAGTCCAGTGGGAGGTACTTGAAGGGGATCGGAGCCAAGCAGGCAGCATCTTGGGATAGGTATGGACTAGTTGTGGGGAGCACTGGACTGTGTCCAGTTGATACAGAGCTGTGGGGAGCTTTTGCACTCCCCTGTCTGCCTCACACAAGTATAGCTGAGGACTCCCAGGACAGCCTGCGGGTGAACCGGGTTAGGCTTCTCCAGCAGAAGAAAGCACAGCTTCAGAGATTATGCTGTGAAGTGGCTGAGAACAGAAAGGATTCAGAGGTTTAGGGAAACATCAAGGAATTAGACATCAGGATTAACAAGGGGCTCAGGAGTGCCAGATGTTCAGAATGAAGGGTGAAAATAGGAAAGTTGGTTCTTAGTCCTCCCTTTTCTTAGTTCTTCCCTTCCTGTCCTTGAGCCTGTACTGACCTTGGAAGCTACTGACTGTTCTCAGGAAGCCAGTACTCCCACTGCAGGCAAAAGTCCCTGTCTGCCACCCTAGTCAACACAGCCTTGAGTTCAGTCCAAGGCTTTTCAAGGGACTCGGTGCTCTGGGTCAGGGTTGTGTAGAAATTGCCAAATCCCCTCTCAGCCTTCTCTTCTCCAGACTAATAACCTTAGTTCTTTCAGGCTTTCCTGATAAGTCTTGCCTCTCAGGCCTCTAATAATTTTTGTTGCTCTGTGCTGGTTTCTTTCCAAATTGTCCACACCCTTCTTGAAGTGTGAGGCCCAAAACTGGATGAAATACTCTAGGTGAGGCCTCACCAGTGCTGAATAGCGTAGAAGAATCATTTCCCTTGATTTGCAAGTGACGCTTATGTTAATACAACCCAGTATGCTGTTGGACATGAACGCACATGCCCCCGGAGGCTGAGGGGGACACAGTGAGCTCCCACAGGTGGTGGTGGTGCTGTCAATGGCGGAAGCATAGTGGTGGCAA
>NW_005842614.1:403376-408351 GCF_000455745.1 Alligator sinensis | reverse complement strand
CGCGGCCGGGGTGGTGGGGGGGGGGGGGGGGGGGGGGTGAGCGCCAACCAGTGGTTGGCAACCTCCTGCAGATGCTGGAGGCATCCGGTGGCTATTGGTGACCGCCTGCAGACACTGCTGGTGATGTCCATGGTAGGGTGGGGGGTGGGTGGCAAGTGGCAGGGGGGGCACCACCAAGCTCTGGGGGTGCACATACACCTGCATGCACTCCCTATTCATCACCAACCTAGGACTAAATTTAGTCCCTGGGGGGGGAAGCGAGGGCAGCAGCTCCCCTCTGTGGGAAGCAGGCAGGGGAGAGAGCTTGCCACCCACCAACCCACGCTGCTGCCGCTCTGCATCCAGCCACGCACCCCCCTTCCTCCACCACTCTGCATCCGGCCACTGGGGGTACACCTATTTTAAAAGGTTGAAAACCCCCAGTCGACTGTAACCCTTGGGTCCCTCTTTGCAATACTGAAGCCTAGCCCATCATTCCTCAATCTCTGTTTGTGCATGTGATTATTCTGTCCCAAGTGCAGGAATTTGAACTTGTCCTTACTGAATCTCATTTGACTGATTGTGGACTATTCCTCCAATCTGTGCAAGTCATTCTTGATCCTGGCCATGTCCCTCCCCTGAGTGTATGCAGCTCCATCTGACTTGGTGTTGTCCACGAATTAGCTAAGCAGGTACTCAATCCCACAGTCCAAATTTTTAATGAAGATATTAAACAATATCAGACCCAGGACAGACCCCAGGGGAACACCCCTTGATATGTCCTCCCAAGTAGACATTGAGCCATTAGTAACTACTCTTTGAGCACGTCTATATGCGCATTTACTGCTCAGTAATTGAAATTACTGCACAGTACAGGCATACGTCTACACATGCATGCCCGTACTACTCAGTACATATGGTGACTTACACTGACTTGAACATAAATTTGATACCTGCATCACACAGGTATCAAATTTACACCCAATTAGTTATTGTGCAGCAATGCATGTGTAGACGCATTACTGTGCAGTAATCCAGGGGGCCACACCGCTGGGTCTGCCCAGCCACTAAGGGGCCAGCCTGAGCTCAGCCCCAGGGCTCTTGGCTGGCTGCCTCTCCTGGCTTCAATTTGGGACTAAAGTTAGTCCCAAGTGCTGGAAGCTGTCTTTGGCTTCAATTTAGGACTAAAGTTAGTTCCAAGTGCTAGCAGCCATGTGGCTGGAGGCTTGAGCTCCCTCTGGTGGCCACAGGGGCACATGGCAGGCTGCTCTAAACTGGGACTAAATTTAGTCCTAGGTCATCTGCATGTGTAGACGCCGGCCTATTCCCACTTACTGCTCAGTAATTTACTGTGCAGTAAATTTAAGACAGTGTAAATGTACACATAAACACGCCCTTTGAGTATGCTGATCCTACCAGTTATCTATCCACCTTACAGTACTTTCATTTTGTCTATATTTCCTTCGCTTGTTAATGAGAATGTCATAAGAAACTGTGTCAAAAGCCTTGCTAAATTCAAGGTATATCACATCCACTGCTCTTTCCCCATCCACAATCTGTCATCTTGTCATAGGAAAAAATCAGGTTGGTCAGTCATGACTTGGTGAATCTATCCTGGCTGTTCTTGATCACCTTGTTCTCCTCTAGATGTTTCACAGTAGATTCCTTGAAGATCTGCTCCATGATTTTACCAGGTATGGAGTTCAGGTTGACTCATCTGTAATCCCTAGGATCCTTTTTCTTCCCTTTCTTAAAGATGGTCACTGTATTTGACTTTTTCAAATCATTCAATCACCCAACCTCCACAAGTTCTCAAAGGGGATAGCCTTCAGTCAATTCCTTCAGTACTCTAGGGTGCATCCCATCTGGCCCTGCTGATTTGAAAGCATCTGCTTCTCTAAGTAATCCCAAACCTGTTCTATTATAGTCTGTCTCCTTCCCTGTCTCTGTTGCCAACTGCACGTATCATCTGGTAGCTGACCCTGTTTGCAAAGACAAATTAAGAAAGGCATTAAATACTTCAGCCTTCACTGCATCATCCATAACTGGACTTGCCTTACGCATTCCATAAGGGACCTCTGGTTCTCTGGTGCTCCTCTTATTTTGGCATACTTGTAGAATCATGTTTATTGCCTTTTATGTCCCTATCCAGCTGTACCCCAAATTGTGCCTTGGCCTTCATAATTATTTTTCTATATGCCGATTGAATTCTCTTATAACTCTTCCCTAGTACTATAACAAAGTTTCTACTTTTTTATAGGATTCCTTCTTGAGTTTCAGCTCATTAAAGAGATAGTTGTCTAGCCAGGCTGGCCTCCTGTTGTACTTTTCATTCTTCTGCTACATTGGGATAGCTTGCTCTTGCACCCTTAAGTTACAGCCAGCTCTGCTGGACTTATTCTGTGAAGGATGTGGGTCTTTGTCCTTCATGCTACAACAGCCAAGGGAGCTACAAACCTTGAATAATTTTAGATTGCATGTTTATCGCCTGACCCCTCATCCTTCACCACCTGGCTCTGGATTTCACAGGGTATTCCTATTGTATACAAAACTACAGTGAAAGAAGGTTCTGCCAAATTCCTGCAGTGAGTGTGTCCCTTAGACCCTGATCCCACAAAGAAGGCTCCTCTGTGACCCAAACTCCTCCTAGGACAAGTGTCCAGAAAATGCAGGGGCCCATCTTGCTCACAGCAAAACTGTTACACTGAACAAAGCTTGCAGGGCATTTTTAGAGCAAACGTCACTGAGCCATTGCTCTACCAAATCACACTGGGCAAAGTTGCCCATTGAAACATAGTGACAGTCACCCTGAGCAACAGTGACTCCAGTTTATACGGAAGAAACTGAGTTATTTCATGCACACACACACACATACACGCGCACACCCCCTATGTAGAAAAACCAGACACACACAAACAGATGTACATATATGTAGAAAAAGGACTGATGGACATTAACAATTTCCCCAGCTCCTTTGTTGTTGCTTCTTGGGAAAGATATGTTTTAAATAACAATCTTTGAAGTGAGATTTCATATTACTGACTCCAGACAGTTTTCCCCTATAAACAAGGCACATGATATAGGACAACATCCTATGACCAGGCTGAAGAAGGCCTGGGGATGCTCATTAGTTGAACATCTTCTGTATATTAGTCCAGGGGCCATTTGGCCTGGAAGAAAGCAGCCCTACTGCCTTTGTTACAAACCCCTGGCTCAGCTTGGAAGCTCTTGGGGACAAGGGCTCTGCACATTCACCTTGCTAAGGTTTTAGTTCCATTTTGCACAGAGCTCTGTGCCCTTGCAGTGCAATGCAGATAACAAGTCACAGAATAATATGAGGACCAACTATTCATACCTTTTATCCTCCCCATCTGTGGGATATAACTAGGATACAAGGGGAATAATAGAGCAAGAAACTTAAATTGTGTGGGATTAATGAATGTCTATCTTGGATGTCCTCCCACAACCAGTTTTCAGGGTATGACTTATGCTTGGAACAGCCTCCCTTGTCCCATCTCCCAGGCTCCCTCCTTCTAGCCCTTTGCCTTTTCTTTCAGGGAAACCTTCCTCCACAGATTTCCTTACTGAAAATGTCTTCCTGGAGCTAGGTAAACCATTGGGTCCCAAAGAGCAGAGGGTCTTGAATTTTATTCATAACTGGTTATATGGCCAAGCAATAAGTCCTATCCATTCCTGTTTCCCTATTGGGAAAATGGGGATAATGCTACTCCCCTTCTCTTGGAAAGATTCTGAGATCTATAGATGAGACCTACCCACTGTTACTGCTATGCCAGAAGAGCTTCTAACCAAAAGCTGTTACACTAAATTTGTTCTGTGCCACAGCTGGTTATATCTGGAGCACTTCAGGACTGGAACAGTTCCACTGGTGTTGGTATTAACTGGCCACCTTAGCTAGGTTTTGCTGGGAAGGTGCCTGTAATGGCCAAGCCCAGCATGACTTTATTACTTTAGGTGAGTTACGCCTTCATGCACTGAGGTTTATTTAAGTAATAAGAAAAGCCTTCCATTTCCTATTGCAGCATTCAGACCAAACTTGCTTGCTCTTGTCAGTATTTCACCATCATTAATTGCTCAGAATATCATGAGGGCAGATCATCAGCAGTAAATTGTTATAGCTTGGGCTGGTGTAAATTGCTCCAAGATGCTATGACAGTTTACCCCACCTGAAAATCAGTTCCCAGAGATATAATAGGGTCACATGTTGCTGTCATTTACATCCTAGTAAAGCCCACTGATGTCCTCACCTCCAATAAATAATAATCCATGTAAAACCAAAGCAGTCAACAACATAATCAAAACACAAGGGGCTACATTTTCCTCTCAATTGCAGTCTCTCAACTGTGCCAAATACATGGTTTTGTTAACATCACATGCACATAAGTGATAGCAGCAAAGGCTTTTTTGTTTTAAAAGAATTGGGTTTTTTGTAAAACTATACAGCTGATTTCATTTAAATGATTAATGAGGCTGGGAATGCAGATGTCAAATGTATAGTTTCCAGCAATCAGCACTGGGAGTTACTCGGGGATAAGTGAGTGCAGGATTTGCTGTTGTATTCTTCCCTGCTTTATTTTAAATGATCTATTTAGTTGTATTTATTAGTCATGTCATTATATAAAGAGTATTGTTCTTTTTTTAAAAAAAAACCCATGTTGTTATATATTAAAGAAACACCACCAGTTGGAAAGCCAATCAATTTCAAAACAGGAGTTAAAAGTTGTATCATGAATCACACCTACCCCTCAGTTCCTGGCCAACATTTGTCTTTTTACCATTACATTTACCTGTTTTGTGCACTGCTTTTTCTTTTTTCTCTTGCTGTGTGAAAGAACCACATAAACAAATGCAAAACTGACTGAGGCCTGATCTGACCAGCACTCATGCACCTGATGATTTCTATACTAGAAACTCTAGCTGTAACTCTATTGGTATAATTTAAATGATCTCAAACTCCAGGATTTGGATGCAGCTATAG
>NW_005842614.1:398188-403345 GCF_000455745.1 Alligator sinensis | reverse complement strand
CACGAGACAATGAATATCTGTATTGGTATAAGGCACCTTTGGCACAGATGCATCTACACTAGATGTTGTGCCAGTACCACTGTTTGGCTAAAAATTAAACCAGTAGCTGACAGTTATGCCTTTCAAATGTAAGCCAGGCTTCCCTTTGCTTATGTTGACTCCAATGGAATGTGACTGTCTCCTTACAAGTGGGCATGTTTTAAATGTTTGCAGGATTATGTTGTAATTAAACATAGCGCGGAACAGTATGCGTGCCTATGGAAAAATTGTACAGTTATAAACACCTCAGATGTTCTAAGGGTATAGGCTGTAGCTGTGTTGGTCGAAGGACATAGGCAGACAAGGTTCTTTGGGTGAATCTGATATCTTTTATTAGACCAACTTAAATAGCTGGAAAACAATTATTAAGCAAGCTTTCAGGTTCAAAAACCCTTCGTCAAGCTAAGGAAGTTTCAGCAGCTGGTATGTGCTCTTCCTGGATGGAATGAAAAGTAAAGCAGCCAGCGGCTGGGCTGGTATGCATACAAGACAGGTAGTCAGTGAAAATGTAGATTGAGTCGTCAATGGGTGAGAGACAGGCTGGGGAGAGGGGAGAGAGAGAAGGGGGATGAAAGTGGAGAGATACCTGGGGAGTCAGATGTCAGGCAGGTTATAATGTGTCATAAATCCAATGTCTATATTTAGTCTATGATTTTTAGTATCCAGGAGGTTGATGAAGTGGAGTTCATAGGCTCCAGAAGCAAACTTCCTCAAGCCCAGAACACACCAAAAGGATCCAGACAATGCCATGACAAGAAATGCAAAACCTGCCAACACATCTCCACCACCCCCACTATTACTACACCCCACAACAGAGCCATCAGCATTCCCGGATCTTACAGCTGCACCTCCAGAAATGTAATATACCTCATCCAATGCACCAAATGCCCTGATGGAAAATACGTAGGAGACCAAACAACAACTGCGCACCAGAATGAACGCACACCAGAAATCTATCAAAGACAGAAATACCCAATTACCTGTGGGGGCACATTTCTCACAAGAAAACCACTCTCTCTCCAATCTCTCAGTCCTGATCCTCAAAGGAAACTTACACAACACTTCCCAGAGAAGAGCCTATGAACTCCACTTCATCAACCTCCTGGATACTAAAAATCATGGACTAAATATAGACATTGGATTTATGACACATTATAACCTGCCTGACATCTGACTCCCCAGGTATCTCTCCACTATTCATCCCCCTTCTCTCTCTTCCCCCCTCCCCAGTCTGTCTCTCACCCATTGACTCCTCAATCTACATTTTCACTGACTACCTGTCTTGTATGCATACCAGCCCAGCCGCTGGCTTCTTTACTTTCCATTCCATCCAGGAAGAGCACACACCAACTGCTGAAACTTCCTTAGCCTGACGAAGGGTTTTTGAACCCGAAAGCTTGCTTAATAATTGTTTTCCAACTATGTAAGTTGGTCTAATAAAAGATATCAGATTTACCCAAAGAACCTTGTCAGATGTTCTAATAATTCTGGTTATGTCAAAAGGGGAGGAAAAAAATCACTTTTTCTTGAAGATGTTACCTTTTCCCTCTAAATTCAACTTTCTGAAAAAACAAAAATGAACAGATATGAACAGGGGAAATGCAAAATAAAATAAAATATAAATCCCATAGAAATCCTAATTATTTTAATATTGACATCTCAAAATAATAATAAACCCTCTACTTCCTTGCATTAGCAGGGTAAGCAATTTCAGGGTCTTGCCATTGACTTCAGTCGGCTCAGGAGCTTTGGGTTGATAGTATCTATTTAGCATGACATTTTTGTCCAGAATTGTGTTATTGTTTTATTATTTAACTGTATGGTTATAGGTAGCAGCTAGAATTATTATAAATCATAACAGAGATTAGAGAAAAACACTGGTTTTACTCTGTTCACTTTGTGTGCTCAGTAGAATGTTGGCCCTAGTATATACTAGGATCTTGCTCCTAAAATTACAGTACCTGCTTTTGCTACTGTGTCCATCTTCCCCTTAATAGCAGTGGGAACACTAGTTTAGACAAGGCATTGACAGATGCCAGTCTTTTAAGCAATATGCAGTAGAGATGTGTCCTATGCAGTTCAGGTAGCAGATCATGCAAAGTGCCAGCAAAAGTTTTGGAGCCTGGTCTACACTAGAGCTTCATCAACGACTGCCACAAGAAGAGCTTTCCAGCGTAGTCTCTAGTGGTTTTTATACTGCCCGTATGACCATAGGATCTGATTTCAGTCATGTGAGGGTTGTTCTTTTTAAAGGGGTTCATTGCTCTGTGTTTCTGTTGGAGAAGGTAGGCTGAAGATGTATTCCTTGTTCTTGGAGCAGAAGGGGATGAGGTCTGGGGTGACCCTTCAGCCTTGAGGCAGGTAGTTCTGTAGTTTGTGCCCAACCCCTGAGACAGCTTCATCTCCTGCACAAAGGAGCTCTCCCCTTAAAGTAGGGAGTTCCCTTGTGTCTATGGAACAGAGCTGTCAATCACAGATTTAATTTCAAAGACTTTTAAAATATATTGGCTCCAGGCTACTGAGTATCTGAGGATTCTCAGTCTAGAAGTTCCTTGGACAGAGAAGTTTCTTGAGGGTCAGTGGCTGCACAACACAGTATGTCTGAGCATGAAGTCCAGAACTAGTAGGAAATACTACAGAAAAAAACCTTCTTTAGACACAACTGTTGCCTATAATCAGTTTTACCATGTCCTGCTCTGTATTCAGTTGCTTCTATCTTGTGTAAGCCTTTCATACTAGGGAGAGAAAAATAGAAACATTTGCTTTTTAAACCACAAACATTTGCAGGAAGACCTACACACAGGTGAAGTATTTGGATCTAATTTTAATACATTAAAAAAAAAACCCCAAACAAGTAAATCCTCAATTAGATTTCAAATTCAGAGTAGTATTTTATAATATCTTTCAGTATATACAAATTTGTAAGTGTAGCACCTCCATATGTGTGTGAAAGATAACTCATTTATTCTTCTGTAGTATTCTTCTGTGGCTTAGGTGCTTGCATGGTGAGTTGAGTACAGAATGGTTGTTAGTTTAAGCCTTGGTAATTGAAGGCAATAACAGTGGTGAGGGGGCTAGGGCACATGACCTCTGAGGACAGGCTGAGGGAACTGGGCTTATTTAGTCTGCAAAAGAGAAGACTGAGAAGGGATTTAATAACAGCCTTTATCTACAGAAAGGGTAGTTCCAAACAGGATGGAGCTAGGCTGTTCTCAGTGGTGACAGATGACAGAACAAGGAAGTAATGGTCTCAAGTTGCAGCAGGGAGGTTTAGATTGTATATTAGGAAAAAAACTTTCTCACTAGGAGTGGTGAAGCACTGGAACAGGTTACCTAGAGAGATGGTAGAATCACCATCCTTGGAGGTTTTTAAGGCCCGGCTCAGCAAAGCCTGGAGGGAATGATCTAGTTGGGGTTGGTCTTGCTTTGAGCATGGTTTGGACTAGATGACCTCCTCAGGTCCCTTCCCACCCTAATTTTCTATGATTCATTTATAGGGGAGGAAAAATACACCATCAGGTCTCACCTCTAAAGAATAGACATACATTTACAGGTAATATTTTCAGAAGCTCTGAAATGACATAAAAGCCTAAAACGTACTTTCAAAAGCAACTCGCCACACAAGCTGAAAACTCAACAAGCTCAACTCACCACAGAAGCACCTGCCACAGAAGCACAAAGGCCCAATTTTTTTAAAGATATGCAGGACTTTCTCTGCTTAGCGTGGCAAGGCCTAAGTGAATTATTCAGCTAAGTCTCATTTTGAAAACTAAGTTAGGAGTGCAAGCCCATTGACTTTCAATTATGTAAAAAATCTGAGCCTAATCCTATTGACAAGGGAACTTAGGCACCTGATTTACCAAGGTGCTTTAGAAAATCTGCATTTTATGCATTTCTGTAGCTTTGAAAATCTAGACCCAAATGTCAAAATCACTCTTGAAAATAGGACTTAGGCTCCTTTTATTGGATGTAGATGTTTGAAAATGTTACCCAAGTCCTAAAATAAAGAATGCTTCTCCTTTAGATGCAATGAAAGGCAGCCTGTTCTTAGTTAAGGCAGGAGGAAAAATCTACTTAGATATGTGTCTGCTGAACAATACCCAACACAGTTGCCATGCACATAAAAAATATCCCTTGCATTAGTGTTCTTTTAACAGCCGGCTGCTTAGACAGGGTTAGTGTGCCAAGCCCTAAAGGAAATAAGGGTTCACTTCAATTTCCATTGTAGGGAATGGAAATCTCTCTGTTGCCTTGAGTACGAGTTGAATCTGTCCTTATACGCTTCCCAGAGCATTTGGAAAGATGAGTTAGCTTTAGTCATTTGCTTAATACCCCGTTCTTTCATTGGCACGCCTGGGTTTGCCTTATTTCACCTGAATGATCCTTTCACATCATTGAGCCCAAACTCTGCATCACTGACAGGCAAACTCCACTCATGCCAGAGGGGTTTGCACAGGGTGGGGACGGGGACAGGGACATCAGCTTGGCATCTGCCACAGGCCCAATCCCTTGTCAGAGGTCAGCTGCCACTCAGCCTCGGATGTGCTGCTGGGTCAAAACTTCATTCACTTATCATGCTCACTCCTAGCCGCCTACCACCGCTTCCAGGAGAACCCAAGGCATTTCCTCCCCATATTGTTGCAAATGCATTCAACAGGGCCTCCAAACAAGGCTTTTGCAACTGTACACAAGTACTTTTGGGGGACAGGTCCTTATGCAAAGGAGGGAGCTGGGAAGCAGAAAGGGCTGCGGGGGAGAGGAGACTGGGGGAGAGGAGACTAGTTAACCGGGGGAAGAGGTGACTAGTTAACCAGTGCTGTGGGGAGCTCCCTGCCAAACCGGTGACTTGTCAAAGAATTTGGACTCACTCCCCCAAATTTGGATTTACCCAAAGAACCTTGTCTTCCAAACCTGTGATCACAGGAAAGTCGGGCTGGACGGGACCAGGTGGAAAGGGCCAGGTCATTTAGTTTAGCTCCCTCCTGGGCTTGCAACTCCCGGAAAGTCTGCGCCCAGCTTTTCATTCTCCCCTGGGGGGGTGTTGCTGTTGTGGGGGGGAAGGGGTTGCCTTGCAAAGTGTAACAGGGGAGGGGGAACCAACCCACCACATTGCAATTC
>NW_005842614.1:397109-397999 GCF_000455745.1 Alligator sinensis | reverse complement strand
GGCCGCGGCCGCGGCCCCCGGCGCGGCAGAGGCGGACGCGGACCCCTCCAAGGAGCTGGAGTGCAAGCTCAAGAGCATCACGGTGTCGGCGCTGCCCTTCCTGCGGGAGAACGACCTGAGCATCATGCACAGCCCCTCGGCCTCCGAGCCCAAGCTGCTCTTCTCGGTGCGCAACGACTTCCCCGGGGAGATGGTGGTGGTGGACGACCTGGAGAACACCGAGCTGCCCTACTTCGTGCTGGGTGAGCCCCCCCATGCCCCCAAATCAGGCCTCCCCCCTGCTGCATGCAGCTGCCCCATGCCCAGCCCCTCCGCTCCTGCTGCCAACCAGCTAGCCCCATGCCCAGCTCCTTCCAGCGTGCTGCACCCGCGCCTCCAGCCTGCAGTCCAGCACCGGGCTGCCCCCACCCCAGGTAGCCTCCATGTGACTTCCTGCGAGCAGCATCTCTGAACGCGACCCGTGGCTTGCATGGCTGGTGCTATGTCTCCAGGTGGCAACATGCCTGTGGCCACCTGCGTGGGAGCCCCTTGGAACAGGTGGGCCGGCGTCCTCTGAATGACACTCGGCTCCACTCCACTCCTGTGCCACAGCCCTGCTGGAATTGTGTGCGGTGCACGCCCCTCCCAGCTGGCTTGTTCCTCCTGGCACAGTATCCCCACGCACCTCCTTTCCCATCTTCTATGTCTCTGCACCCCTGGTGCTGGGTGGGTGCACGGCTGCATCGCTATTCTGTGCCCATAGCACATCCAAAGAGCTGTGTGCATGTTATCGCCTGCAAGCAGGAATCATCTGCTCATATGAATCCCAGGGCCTAGCTCTGATTTTGTTTATGCAGGTTTTATGCTGGTGCCACACGGCTGACGTCAAGTGTTTTGCTCCTGATTTATGC
>NW_005842614.1:370103-397099 GCF_000455745.1 Alligator sinensis | reverse complement strand
TGCTCCCCCTGCCACAGGCCCTTGGTTTCCTGAATGCAAGGCACAATGTGTCAGTCCCAGTATGCTGCTGCATTTTTATGAGACTTTGCCAGTATCCCCCATTCACATCACCTCCTACATGTAAAGCTCACCCACTGTGTGAAACTGGGGCATCATCTTGATTACAGACACCACGCTCTGAACATCTACATGCACCTCATCTTCTGACCGCAAAACTTACCCATCCATCAGAACTTCAGCATCATCTTTATTACATGCTGCCACTTGCACCTTGCCTCCTGCATGCAAAATATACCCAGGCTGCAAAGCCATAACAGCATCTTCCTTGCACTACTTCCCAATCACAAACATGCAGCCTCCCTTCCTTCCTTAGGCCCAGGATGCCTGTCCACACAGTTCTTCCTACACCCACCCCTGCATGTTGCCTTTTAAAAGATAGGCACAAGGCTTCTATGAGACTTTAATAAATCCCTTCCCCAGTCTGGCACAACTACCCGTGCACCTGCACGCCCCCCCACTGCATCTAGAATTAATACATCAGTCCATTCTGGCAGTGTCTTTGTTCTTACCCTCTTATCCCTGATGCCTCTAAAACATCCATGCACGCTAGACTTCTTGCTTGTGAAATTTGTCCATCCATCCCAGCTGCTGCAACTGTAGGGGGAAGTCATTGTCACATGTTGGGAGTGATGGGGTAAATGCACTCTTGTAGCTTTTACACTGATTGGAATGATGCTCGAAAGAGTTATCAATGTCTCTGAACTCTAATCTTGGGGTGTTGGTCTGAGGCTTCTGTGGTCTGACAGCACCCCTTCTTGCTCATTAATGTGTAGTTTTCCTTTTTCGTGAAAACACTGGTGTTGAGATGGAAATGGTGTGGTAAATGCCTCCTTCACATAATGCTTCTGAATACAGGGTTAGGCAGCTGATTTTGCTCAATAGCTCCTTCACATAGATGCGTTACGCTGCAGGTGCATGAAGGCATTTGTGTCTGTGATGTGTGCGTCTGGGGCCAAGGGAGGCCAAGTCTCTGTGATGTACATGTTGGGTATACACAGCATTCATTGTGTTGGCACTGCTGTATGTGCAGTGTCTCGGAGGAAGCCTGGGTTGGGGCGATGCCAGAAGCCAGAGTACCTTCCCCACCTATGCCTTAACACTCAAAAGCTTTTTCTGTAGGCTGATTCCCCACCACACAAGATCTTGAGTGCAGGGCCCAGGCACAGACACTGGAAGGAGGGGACTGTGTGCTGTGCATCTCTGTCCAATGCTGCTGCCTGCTGCAGAGAGGCCTGATGGGGTTGCCATGGCAACTTGCAGCAGCACCATCCGCCAGTGCTAGCTGGGCCGACAACCACGGACACGCGCGCATGCATTATACCAACACTTGGTGTAACTCCATTGGCTTCAGGGGAGTTGCAGTGTGGGTAGACTGAGTCTGACACACTGTTAGCAAACATCCAGGCACCTTCTTCTTCCCCTTCCAACCCCCCTCTAAGCACTTGCTGACAGGCAGGCACACCAGGAGCCAGCAGTTTATTTTGGCTGTGTGCACGTGGACAGAGCATCTTGAAACTGAATCCTGTTTAATGCATATTCCCAGTCTTTGCAGGTGGCGTGAAATCTTCAGAGCTGGGGGCCAGATGGGGATGTCACCATTCTGCCTTACTCGTGTATTTATTTATTGTAGGGCCTAAGGACTCCAGGCAGCTCACAGGGACCCACACCGCTAGGCACTGTGCAGGCAAGGTCCCTCAAAATCACTCTGCTAGAGAATGCACTGCTGGCTGGTTTGACACTGTGTCTGGGGAATGCACAAATGGGCCCAGCCTGGGGTAGATGTGATGACAACAGAGATAGGTTTGTTTGCTTGTGTCTGTAGTCACAACGGTCTCACTTGCTACAGGCGGCCTAGTGATGGGAGACCAGATCCTGGTGAATTCTCAAACAGAAGAAGGTTTCAAGGAAGGATTGAAAAGAGAGGAAGGAGGCAGCCTTGTGAATTGTGATCAACAGGAAGGGTTTGCCTTGATGTGGCGAGAGAGATGAGAGAAAACGCAGGGGTGCTTGCGGGCAGATGAGGCTGGTGGTGCAGGTCAAGTGATGATGTGGGCAAGGGAACATCTCCATAAGAAATTAGGCATTAGAGCTTCAGGTGGGGTGAGCTGGGGTTGAAGTCAATGGGGCGCTGTGCATTTTTACTACATGAGGACCTGGCCTTAGATTTGACACCTGGAGGGAAGAAATTGTTTCACAGCCCAGAAAGTAGAGACAAGAAGCATTTTTTTTCAATGTAGTTCTGCTCTATCAAGCTTGAGGGAGAGCAGTGGTTGGAAGCAGGAGATTATCCGGGCATTACTTATGCTCCTACATCAGGTTGGCCTGTCCAGGCCCAGGCTGCTTTGCCATGAACAGGGCTTTAGACTGCCAGCTCTGTGTGTGCTGCTTTCTGTGGACAATGTTGAGTACACGAATGGTGCTCAGTACTAAATAGCCCCACATCAGTATTATTGTTTATTGATATGACATAGTTGGCTTTGTTCAGATGATCCCCCTGTCCGTCTGCCAGGGTTTGTGTACTGTGCGTCATCACTTCTAGTCTTCCCTGTGCATGTGGAGCATCGCTGATGGTCAAATCCTGCTCTGTACACTCTGGCCAACTCTTTGCTGTGCCTTGTGTGTACTTTGCCTTGCCTTTTCATTCAGCCCTTGGCCGGTCAGCTCCTAAGAAGCCTGAGGAAGGGGGCTGAGATTAGAACTGGTCTGACATTTCCTAGCCAAGTGTTTCATTTTAATGGAAAATGATTTTTTTTGGATTAAACAGAAGTTTTTTGTAAAAATGTCATTTTTTGTGGAAAGTATTCAAGCTTTAGTTAAAAAAAAAAAACAACCTTTGAAACTCAAAATGTTTCAATGCTTGGCCCCCAGAAGTTAAGATGTTCCTAAGTTTTGAGTTTTTAATGAAAATGTGATATTCTGTACAGGGAGAAACAATCCCTTCTTTGCTACCAAGCGACTTGTGCCCTATCTCACCATAGCTAGCTGTTACCACTGTTAAGGGAGGGAAGGCAGGGTACTGAGGGAGGGTCTTGGATAAAAATGCTGCTTTGTTCCTTTGAGGAGAATGCCATTGGAAATGACTCCTCTGGCCAGCCCATATGTTTTTCCCGGTTACAGTGCGGTTACGGATGTAGAAGCTATTGGGCTTTGAAGTGGGTATACTCCATCAGTTCCCTGTCTTCCCTTCTGGCCAGCTCTGCATGGCCTCAGGAAGAGCTGTTCTGAGTAGGGGTTGAAGGATGCAGAGTTGCTTGGTAAAGGTGACTCACTCCTTGCAAAGCCTAGAAACCTTCCCACTGCTACCAAAAGAGGACAGATGTCAAAGAGAAGAGGTGATAAAATACTGACTAGGTGTGGGAAGAAGAACTGAGGCTAGGTGGAGATGAGCTAGATTTGGGAGAGGAAGAGACTGGGGGTATGAGAAACAGAGAGGAGGAGCATGATGGCATGTCCGGGAGGCTTGAATCAAATCTACCTACCTGCTAGGCAAAGTGGGAATCCTCCTCTGAGGCCTGACGTTAAAGCACCGATCTGACCTCTTTGGCAGGGGAGGAAAGCAGCCGGCTTTTCTGCTCTCCCTGTTCCTTTGGTTCAGTCCAATCAGCTGGTTGGGAAGGGATCCCAGGAGGTCATCTAGTCCAGCCCCCTGCTCAAGGTAGGCAAGCTTGCTGCTCTACCTGGGGGTCTACCTGTCTGAGAGGCTGCAGGCATTGGCAGGGCTGCTCCAGTGCCTTTCCTTTTGTGGGAGGGTGCTGGTCATCAACCAGCTCATCCTGTCTATTATCTGGCACCACTTCTACATCCTGCCTGTGGCCCTGGAGCTCCTGGCCAGTTTCCAGAGATGGGCACTGGGGTTCTTTTGGCTAGGACAGCACTAGGTCTCTGCAGGGGTCCTGAGCCTCCCCTTGCATGAGGGGGGCAGAGCCTTGGCCAGGTCCATACCTTCAAGCTCTGCAGAGGCTCCTTTATGTTGCTGGTAGCCAGGTGGTGTAGTGCCTTCCTCTGCCACCTTCAAGGGTTCTGATCTGACTGGCAGCTCTTCTACCTGAGGGGCCTCCCCATATTAAGATCTGTTCAGGGCCCGGAGGCTGTTGTCTGCCTTCAGGTCCCCAGACAGTTGTTCAGGGTGCAGACCTCCTAGTCAAGACCCTACTGAAAAAACCCGCAGCTGGTGGTGCTGGTGACGGAGGCATCCTGGGTGTGCCAGAGGATGGTACTGGTTAACATCATCTGTATCCAGGACCTCCTGGACTATGCCAGGCAGGGGTAAATAGACCTTTTTGTGCTGGCCCGGCACATGGAGCTGCCCAAACTGTGTGCGCTTAAGTGCCACTTACTCGAGGAGATCAAACCTGCCTTACCAGACACTGCCCTCATGTACATCCTACAGGTCCTGCACAAGGGCAGTCATCTCCCACCAGTATCCCCCAGCAGCCCAGAGCTCATCGTGGGGCCCTGTAACAGGTCGCCCTTCCCAGCGCCATCTTCCAGGTCACCGCGCCTTACATAGGGCACCCTTGGAGTCTTCTTGGAACTCTGCTGTGCCACTCTAATCTCGTCTGCCACGTCTAGATGGAATTAGTATGTGAGTGGGAGACTGCCGATTATATTGGATATGTTGGGGTCTCTCCTAGGATGGTCTGACCCCTTTTTCTCTAGCAAGGCCTCTCCATCCAAACCCACCAAACAGGGTTAGACTCGAGGCTCTAGCTCTTCCTTCCAGTGCCTGGAGGCTCTTGGCCCCCTTCTCTGCTCTCTTCTGAGGCACGGTACCCCCTGGCCTGGAGGCACGCGTGCCGGCCCCACAGCCAAAGGGGTCGCAAGTTCAAAACACAGGCGTAACCCCACCTGTCAACACAACAGAAAGAAATATACACTTGCACCCCCCCAGATGCTCCAGGCCTCCCTGGCCTTTTTGAGATCGTCCCAAAACGGTGCCCTTACTGGCACTCAGGCTCTCTGCAGCCCTGTCTCTCTCTGTGCCTCACTGGCGCTGGGCTGTGCCCCCCAAAGTTGCACCCTCACTGGCGCCGGGGTCTGTGCCCCCAAAAGTTGCACCCTCACTGGCACTGGGGATCCCATTCTGGAGTAGGTCCCCAAAATGAGGCCTCCTCCAACCCCTAATAACCTCACCCCAAACCACCAGTCTTATTCCATAACCAAAAGAAAATAAATAAATAGTCCTGTCCATGGGCAATACCTGCCACCCAAAAAATGGGAATAAGGAAAGTGGTATGTCAGCTTACAGTTGCAGGGTTCGTGTTTCAGCTCCCCACCATCAGCTCCAGTCCTTGCTGCAGTGTGGCTGTCACAGGGGCTTCCGTAGCTTCCCCCTTCCTGCTGTGGACCGCTGACCAAACTTCTTCCTGGACCTCTCAGGGGCACTGCTTCCCCTACAGCGGGCCCCCCCCTTACTGCTATTCAACCCAGGGTTTTTATAGTCCTGTCTCTTCTGGTCAGCTGACTATCCGTCCCAGTTCAGCAGTTAACCCCTTCCTCCCCAGCCCTCTGTGCCCAGAAGGTTCTGGCCTTGTAGGGGTGCACCTTCTTCCTCGTGACAGGGTTAGGGTTCCCTGTCACACACCCCCCTCTCTTCTCTTTCGTCTGGGGTCTTGCGTTTCCTCTCGAGCCCCCTTCCTCTTCATATTGTCTAGATAAAAAATCGTCACTCACATTTTTGGTCCCCGGACAATGCTCAACTTCAAAGCAGTACGGTTGGAGACTGAGGGCCCATCTCATCAGCCTCGCATTATCAGTCTTCATACTCTGAAACCATCACAGCGTGGCGTGATCTGTAATCAATGTAAGCTTCCGCCCTAACAGGTAGTATCGCAACATTTCTCTAGCCCATTTGATTGCTAAACATTCTTTTTCTATTGTTGCATAATTCTTCTCTGGGGGATGTAATTTTCTGCTAATATATGATATTGGATGTTGCTCTCCTTTCTCCATTTGGACCAACACAGCCCCAGTAGCACAGTTGGAGGCATCTGTTAACACCATAAATGGTTTGTTGAAGTCTGGCATATACAGTAACGGCTGTGTACACAGTGCTTCCCTCACCTTTGAAAATGCTGTTTCTGCTTCTGGTGTCCATCTTTGTTTGGGGCTGTTGCCTTTACCATGTCAGTTAAAGGCACCACTAAGTCTCCAAAATGGGGGATGAACTTCCTGTAATAATTCGCCATTCCCAAAAAGGCCCTCACTTGTCTCTTTGTCCATGGAGTTTGATACTTCTTTATTGCCTCTACCTTGTCCAACAGTGGTCGCACCTTCCCACTTCCTACCTGGAACCCAAGGTACCGGGTTTCTTCTTTACCAATCGTACGTTTTCTTGGGTTTGCGGTTAATCCCTCCTTCCTTAGGTCCTGCAATACTGCCCGTAGAGCTGTTAAATATCCTGGCCAGTCTGTCATATACACGATAATATCGTCTATATATGCTGCAGCGTAACCCCCATGCGGCGCCAGGACTCTCTCCATCAGCTGTTGGAATGTCGCCGCTGCTCTGTGCAATCCAAATGGCATACGTTGGAATTGAAATAGGCCCCAGGGTGTGGCAAAGGCTGTTTTTTCTTGGTCTTCAGGTGCCAATGGGACTTGCCAGTAGCCTTTCGTCAGATCCAACATGAATATATAGCTAGCTTGTCCTATATTCTCCACCTTTTCATCCACCTTCGGCATGGGATAAGCATTGAACTTGACCACCGCGTTCACCTTCCGGAAATCAATACAGAGCCTAATTTTTCCATCAGGTTTTGGCATGGCCACAATAGGACTGCACCACTTGTTTTGGGACTCTTATATTATCCCTTTTTCTAACATCATCCCCAGTTCTTCTTTTATCAGGCCTTGGAGTTGTTGTGGGATTCGCCTCCAGTTCTCATGTATTACCTGGCCTGGAGGGGTCCTTATTCGATGCATCACACCCCGTGCCTCCCTGGGGACTTCTCGAAACACATCTTCATATTCCCTCACTAGTTCCCTTGCCTGCCGTCTCTGCTTTTCTGAGAGTCAGGGGGCCAACTCCACTTCACTACCCTGTTCTCCTTCCATCAAGGAGGGTCCTAGTTCCGATTCATCTGGTTGGAGGGCCAAGTACAGGCATTCTCGTTCTTGCCACGGCTTCAGCATATTGATGTGGTATATCTGTTTCTTCTTCTGCTTGTCTGGTTGGCATACTTTGTAATCTACAGCCCCTATTTGCTGTGTTATTTCATAAGGGCCTTGCCATCGCACTAGCAGTTTACTCTCTTGATCCGGAAAGAGCACCAGTACGCGGTCCCCTATTTCAAACTCTCTCTCTCGAGCCCCTCGGTTGTAATGGGTTGCTTGCCGCTCTTGGGCCTCCCTCAGATTTTCTAACGCTTCCTTCCGTACTGACTCTAGGTGCTCCCTCAGTTGTATTATGTACTGAACTATATTCTGGTCTTTACTTCGTTGCTCTTCCCAGCTTTCCTTAACCAACACCAGAACTCCTTTTGGTTGTCGTCCGTATAACAGTTCAAAAGGGGGAAAACCTGTTGAGGCCTGCGGTGCCTCTCTTATTGCGAACAACAAAGTTGGTATCATCTGGTCCCACTTTTGGGGACTCTCTACTACAAATTTTTTTAGCGTTTGTTTCAATGTCCTGTTGAATTGCTCCACTAATCCATCAGTTTGGGGATGGTATACTGCTGTCCTTAGGTGTTTGATTCCCAGTGTTTTAGTCACCCCCTCGAACACACAAGATGTTAACTGACCAAGAGACTAACTCTACAATTCTCCAGGGAGCCCCACTCTGGAAAATATCTTTAATAATTCTTCTACCACCTTGGGGGTAGACACTGTCTGCATAGGCACTGCCTCTGGATATCTGGTCGCATAGTCTATTAGGACCAAAATAAATTGGTGTCCTGCACTGCTTTTTGGTAGTGGCCCCACAATATCCATGGCCACCCGTTCAAATGGTACTTCCACCAATGACAGTGGTACTAATGGGGCTCTTGGAGGATGACTGGGGTTCACTTTTTGGCATACAGGGCAGGAAGCACAGTATCTGGCCACTTCCTGTATTAACCCTGGCCAAAAGAATCTCCCCCTAATACGAGCCTCGGTCTTGTCTCGCCCCAAATGTCCACCCATAGGGAGTTCGTGTGCTACTTTCAGTAGGGCCTTTCGATATCACTGAGGCACCAGTAATTGCTCTACTTCCCCTTCTCCATGTTTGTTTCGTTCCACTCTATATAGCAAATCATTTTTCACCTCAAACCTTGGCGTGGTCTGCATCAACTCAGGTCTTAGCACTTCCCCATTCTGCTGGGCTAGGTGTTCTTGGAAGCCATATCGAAACCCTTCTTCTCTGTTCTGTTCTAGTCGGAAATGTTCATCCTCCCACAGATGTGTTACGTCTACCCCCTGTTCTGCTTCTTCTTCTGTTAGGAGAAGTCCTGGCTCCCCGGCGAAGGCCTCTGCTGTAAAATCTTTCCCCAGGACCCTCATGGACCTCACGGTTTTGCACCCCCTTCTCTTTGTCCCAAGTGGTCTCCCACTGGGACCTTCTACCCCTGAATTCTCCTCCAAAGCCTTCCCCCTAGTGGGACTAGGGTAGCACTTTGGGGTACCTCCATTTTTCCTCGCCTCTTCTAAAATGAATGCCTGAACTATAACTGCCAGGAGCTCTGGCCAGTCACATCCTAGTATCATTGGGTAGGGTAAGTGCTCCAACACTCCAACCTTCATTCGGCGTACTTTCCTACCCACTTGCATGTTGACCCACACCCGGTCCGTTCTTTGTGCCTCCCTGCACAAACATTGAATGGGGACTCGGTCTGCCCTTTCTCTGTCTCCTCTTGGTAAAACGTCTCTCCGCACTATCCTGTAGGATGAACCAGAATCCAACATCGCCTGGACTTCCTGTCCCTCAATCCTAACGTCTGTAGTCAGTGCCGGTCGTTCCTCTCTTGGTTCAGAGTAAACCCTTGTACCATACCCACAAATGCCCGTGGAGGAAGCTGGTTCTTTCGGCATGTCCTTCACCACCTTCTCTATCAATGCCTGTTGTCTTTCTGCTGGTTCCAACCCCAGATGTTGTTCCTTTAAAATCCAAAATAGGGTTCTGTTCTGCCATTCCCATCTTCTTCTTGGACCCAAGGGTTCTTTCTATCATTTGGGTCAACCATCGTCCCAAGGTACCCATGACCATTTGGAGTTTCCCGGCCAATGCACCACTCCTTCACCACCTTCTCTATCAATGCCTGTTGTCTTTCTGCTGGTTCCAACCCCAGATGTTGTTCCTTTAAAATCCAAAATAGGGTTCTGTTCTGCCATTCCCATCTTCTTCTTGGACCCAAGGGTTCTTTCTATCATTTGGGTCAACCATCGTCCCAAGGTACCCATGACCATTTGGAGTTTCCCGGCCAATGCACCACTGTAACAGGTAGCCCTCCCCAGCGCCATCTTCTGGGTCATCTGCGCCTTATGTGGGGTGCCCTTGAAGTCCTCTTGGCCCTCTGCTGTCCCGCTCTAATCTCACCTGCCACATCTTGATGGAATTAGTATGCGAGCGGGAGACTGCCGATTATATTGGGTATGTTGGGGTCTCTCGTAGGATGGTCTGACCCCTTTTTCTCTAGCTAGGCCTCTCCATCCAAACCCACCAAACAGGGTTAGACTCCGAGGCTCTAGCTCTTCCTTCCAGTGCCTGGAGGCTCTTGGCCTCCTTTTCTGCTCCCTTCTTGGGCACCCCCTGGCCCAGAGGCATGCATGCTGGCCCCACAGCCAAAGGGGTCACAAGTTCAAAACCCAGGTGTGACCCCACCTGTCCCCACAATAGAAAAAATATACACTTGCACCCCGCCAGGTGCTCCAGGCCTCCCTGGCCTTTTTGAGATCATCCCAAAACGGTGCCCTTACTGGCAATCGGGCTCTCCGCAGCCCTGTTTCTCTCTGTGCCTCACTGGCACTGGTCTATGCCCCCCAAAGTTGCGCCCTCACTGTCGCCGGGGTCTGTGCCCCCCAAAGTTGTGCCCTCATTGGCACCAGGGTCTGTGCCCTCACTGGCACTGGGGATCCCACTCTGGAGTAGGTCCCCAAAATGAGGCTGCCTCCAACCCCTAATAGCATCACCCGAAACCAATGATCTTATTCCATAACCAAAAGAAAACCAATAAACAGTCCCATCCATGGGCAATACCTGCCACCCAAAAAATGGGAATAAGGAAAGCGGTATGTCAGCTTACAGTTGCAGGGTTCGTGTTTCAGCTCCCCACCATCAGCTCCAGTCTTTGCTGCAGTGTGGCTGTCGTCTCTCCAGGGCTTCTATAGTTCCCCTCTTCCTGGCTTTGGACTTCCCACCGAGTTTCTCCCTGGAGCTCTGAGATGCACTCCTTCCCCCTTAGCTACTGGCCCCCTTACTGCCATTCAACCCAGGGTTTTTATAGTCCTGTCTCTTCTGGTCAGCTGACTATCCGTCCCAGTTCAGCAGTTAACCCCTTCCTCCCCAGCCCTCTGTGCCCAGAAGGTTCTGGCCTTGTAGGGGTGCACCTTCTTCCTTGTGACAGGGTTAGGGTTCCCTATCACAGGCCCCTACCTCAGCAGGCTCCATGGCACTCCCCACCTCATCACCTCAGCAGGCTGGGGGATACAAGACAGATCTGCTTCCAAACAGCTCATTGCTACCAGCTGTACATGCTCATGTTCCACACTCTTCGCCATCCCATCTTCACTTCTTACCCAGGCAGTAAGTGATGGGGCAACCTTGGTGAGGGCAAGGGTCCCCAATGGACTAGCCTGTATTCCACCCTCATCCTATGACCCACTGGAGACCTCAGCCGACAGCTCCTGCACAAAGCCGTCAACAGAGGCACATATTTAGCAAATTTCACAGACTCAAGTGATACCTACCCCTCCTGTGAGCAGAAGGAGACCCTGGCTCAGTTCTATGTCTAGTGCACCAGCTTGCATCCCTTCTACCACCTCCTCAAGGACCTCTTGTTAGGGTTCTGGCTGCACTACTCCCTGCACCTTTTTGTTTATGCGCTCCCCATCCATGGCCCCACCAAGTCCCAGGACCTCCTGGTCAACCTCCTCCTGGCCCTCCCTAAGCTGGTCATGTACGAGGAAGGAGACTTTGGTCAGGAGGGTGCACAGTGCCTTGAGTGTTGTCTTCCTGTCCCTTACTGTTCATGTCTCTGGGGAGAGTTTCACTGGGTGGCATCCACTGGCTCCCTGGACTCCTTCAAGAGCCAGCAGGCACTGGCCAGTGTGATCTGCTCAGTGTCCCTCCTTGGAGCAGTCATTTTAGGGATCCTGGTTTTCTCTTTTTAAAAATCCCAAATTCTCAGATAAAAAAGCCCTATTTCTCTGATTAAAAAACCCCAAATCAGCATTTTTCCATGATTAAAATGAAACACCACCATATATATATTTGTTGAACATGATGTTTTATTGATATATTTACAATCTTAAAGCAATTTGGAAGTTTACTAGTGCCTCAATCATTATAATAAAATAAATTCTAAATACCTATATATTTTGGCATTTGGTTTTGTTTTTTTTAACATGGAAAATCAGAGCTCTCTTTGCCCCCTTTGCTCACCAAGATGCAAGTCCAGCTGCGGCTGTGCCCCTCTGCTGCTTTGTGACCCTGAGCAGCCCTGATATGCTGGTGCTCTGCCCCTGGTCCTGCCGGTGCCCCTCACACCTGACCCACAGCCCCTAGCCCTGCCGGGGCCCCTCACTCCCAACCCCCTGCCCTCTACCCCCAGGCCTCCAGTGTGTGAGGAAGAGGGTGGGTGTGTGGGGAAGGGGTGGGGGCCACAGGCAATGTATGAGAGTGTGAGGGGGCATGTGCCCCCCCCCCAAGATTTCTGTACCCACAGTGGGGTGTGAGGCTGCAGCTGGCACCAGAGGAGCTGCCTCTGTGGCCCAGCAGGCAGCACCTGGCACAAGAGGGAGCACTGTACTGCCATGGCCGTCAAACTGAGGTGCCCTAAATTTCATAGACATTAGGGCTGGAAAGGACCTTGCAAGATCATCAGGTCCAGCCCCCTGCCCAAGCAGCAGGAAGTCAGCTGAGGTCAGATCATCCCAGAAAGATAAGCATCCAGTCGTGTCTTAAAACGTCAGTGCCCTCTGCCTGCCTGGCAGCAATGGGGGACACAGTTGTGCACTGCCACTGCTACTGTGCCTCTCCTTGGCAGTCGTGGCAGCATGGCATTCCCTCCCATACCAGGTCCCACCCACAGGGCCATGGAGGCAGCTCCTTTGGAGCTGGTCTGGACTGGCTGTAGCCCTACACTCCCTTCCCCCGCTGTGGGCACAGAAATCTCCGGGGGGGGGGAGGGGCACATGCCTCCTATGCCCTGTTGCCTGTCCCCCCTAGTGCCCCCCCCAACATGTCGCCTGTGTCCCCCCTGTCCCTTCCCTGACCCCATAAACTTACCTGGAGGGAGCTGCAGGAGCTTCTCTCCACCAGTGCCTGGCTGCCACATGCATATGCGCACATGTGGAGCTCTGCCAGCCTGCAAGGTGGAAATCCACATTTTTCTCTATTAAAGGAGAAAAAAATCTGTGTCTTTCCGTGTTTTTCCACAGCGAGCGGAAAACATGCACCCTTGGTCATTATGAACCTTTGGCCCCCACTCCCATTCATGTTTTCACTTCAGCTGCCCCATGTATTCAGTTGCAGTGTCCCCAGTAGCCTCCCTAATTAAGGGAGCCCTAAAATTCTCTTGGTGGGCCTAAGCCCACTGAACAGTGGCACAACAAATAGGCCTGCTCAAGGCAGGATCATCCCTGGCTAAAGCTTCACAGCCAAGTATCTCTCTAACCTTTTCTTGAAACGTCCAAGGGTGGAGATTTTACGGCCTCTCCGGGTAGCCTGTTCCAATGTGTAACCACCCTTATAGTGAGGAAATTCTTCCTAATCTTCAACCTAAATTTGCCTTGTCACAATTAAGACTGTTACTTCTTTCTCCTGTCTTCTGTGGTCACAAATAGTCTATCTCCATTCTCTCTGTATGACTACCCTTCAGATACTTAAGGAGTTATCAAATCCCCCCTTAGTCTTCTCTTCTCCAGACTAAATAATCTGGCTTTCCTCATAAATCATGTTTCCTAGACCTAATGATTCTTGCACTCTATTTGGCACTAGTGAGACTTCTTTTGGAGTACTGTGTCCAGTTTTAGGCCTGTGCTTCAAGAGAAGTGGGCACAAATTAGAAAGAGTTGCTTTCTCTTTTTAATCTTTTTCTTTCTCTTTTTAACTCTTTTTAATTTGTGCCCATTTCTCTTGAAGTATGGGCCTAAAACTGGACGCAGTACTCCAGGGGAGGCCTCACTAGGGCAAAATAGAGCGCAAGAATTACTTCCCTTCCCTTGCAAGTGCTCCTATTCATACAGCCCAGTATGCTATTGACTTTTGTTATGCAACGGGTGCACACTTTTAGTCATATTTAGCATATTATGGTTTACTGTAGCCCATGAGTTATAGTGTGGACACGTGACACATACACTGGTATATTCTTTTATTTCCCCAGAGTAAATGTGGGATAGACATCCTATATGCAGACTTTACTGGTGTAAGTCACTCCAATCCAATATAAATTTACCCTTTGGAAAGTCAGGAGTAGTTATGCACCACTGTAAATTACACTTGTGTGCAGTTTGTCCATCTGTAACTTTTTATTCCATTTCATTTTGGGGTATCTGTTTGTTCAATTCAGACTATTGTCTGCCTGGTGCAAAGGGCTGTAATAGCATCTTCGACAGGTGGTCACCTCTATAGAGATGGTCATCTGTTTATGGGTGTAATTTCCAGTAGTGTATGGACTGATGTAAACTACACTTGTGTTGATTTATGGTGTTTCTGTATTGTTGCACCGAGTATTGGGTAAATCTCTATAGCCTGCATAATGCATGATTTCCAAATGGCTGATTCTTAAAGCTTCCTCCTGGCCTTAAAATCTAAGAAATCTACAAAACACAGTGTATGATGTGAAATATTCCTTCCTTGTTTTTGATGAAGAGTAATCTGGGCAGCTAGATGGCTATAGCTTAACTCTCCTTTCTTTACATGTGTCTGTGATGTAAGGAGGGTGAGATGGGGGTGAGTGATGTTGTGATACATTGGACTGTGTACAGGAGGATTCGCTGTCTCTGTGACGGCCCTTCTTACTGTGTACCAGGATTGAAAATGACATTAGTCTGAGCTCCGCTACTTGCCTTATTCAATCTTCTGTCAAGTGCCAAAACCCCACTTGCTAAGCCAAGAGATGAATGACCCTTCCTAAGCTTTCAAGTACTTGGAGCTCTGAGAGACAGGCTGGTAAAATCCTGCTGGAATTGATGTGGGTTTGGGAGAGAAGATGGTAATCTGACTGACACAATTTTTAAGGTACCATGACCTTTAAAGTTGGGAATGCTTTGAAGGGAAGAATGAAGTTGGGGACCTCTAAATTCTTCGAGTCCCCATCTCCACTAGTGACTGGAGGTAAAAGACATTAAGGGTGTCAGATCTTTAACCTGGCACTTACTAAGTGCACTTAAAAGGCAAGCAGACACACCTTCAAGCCGTTTAGAATGTGTTAAGTGTCCTTGTGGAGTTGCAAAGTTGTTCTCTCAGGCAAGGTTATTTCCTAACACTACCAAGTTTAATACATCACAACATTCCAATGATTTGCAACCCTTGGAAGTGAGCTGGGGGTAAGGCCTGAACTTTTAGTACACCCTGCATAATGATAAAAAGCTGATCCTGTGAGTGCTGAAGCAGGGAGATGGCTAGAACACCACAGCAAGCATCTTGCTCCGAACGGGGACAATTGCAGCATATGGCATAAGTCTTGAGGGGGCTTTTGCCAGGGGAACAGCATGACAAAATGATTGTAGATGTATTCAGGGGTAGAACCAAGTGTTCTGTGCTATACACACCAGCCACCTATGTTGAAAGCCCTTGGCCTCAAGTCCTTGTGGCAATCCAGCCTTGCCCTAGAAGGTCTGGTAAACCTTCCCTCACCTGTTCCTGCCTGTACTGTAGTGCATTCAGACCTCAGATGGGTAGCATTGGCTGCAAGTACAGGTAGTCTGTCAACAGCAACCCAACTTCTCTGCAGCCTGTAAAGAGATGAACCCAGAAGCAGACAAGCAGTGGGCAGATTGTTTCCTAAAAGGACTTCACTTGAGGGACAGCAACACAGTGAATATAGCTGTGGTAAAGGCCGCAAGGTATAATAATGATGGAGAAGGGTGGCTCATATAACTTAGGCTGATTGAGGATGTCTGTCAAGATTGTCACTAATATCAGTGTAGACCAATGCTTCTCAACCTTTCTAGACTCAAGGCAACCTTCTGAAAATGCAAGTTCTTAGTTTTCACTTGTTTGTTTTTGACTACAGAAGAAGAATAGAGCAATTCTGCTGCAAAGGATTCAGAAAGAACGCAATGGGTCAGAATGCTTTTAGCACTATGAATTCTTGCTGAAATCTCCTGGTTTATCTTGTGAATCATGTTTGCACATCTAGCAGTGCTAGTATTGTGGCACCGTTGAAAGGATTTCAAGGCACCCCAGGGTGCCTGCAACACCCAGGTTGAGAATCACTGGCATAGACAGATCCCAGGAGAGTCCGTACAGTTTGTTAGTGCTGAATACCCAGAGAGCCATGAATTCCCATCTTGGGTTACTGCATACTAACTTTCTGATTTGGAGAAACCCTTTACCCTTAGACCCAGCACTGGAGCCTAGGTATAGTGGAGAGAGACTGTCTCTGAAACAGCCAGGATTGTAAAGCTATGTAGGTCAGAGTACACCCAGCGTTGCAGTATACTTGACACAGGGATCCATTTTGGTCCCTTCTGAGCATTGCAGCTAATGCTGAACAAGTCGGCTCGTTATTAGGTGATGGTTGTTGAAGAACATTCATTACTCCTGTGTACTGCACTGACTGCCAGTGTTGGTACTGATTTGTAGAGCATTATTCACATCCAGGGTCCTGGCTGTTTCAGGGATGGCCTTTCCTGGCCTGCCCCCAAGAGTTGCTGTCATGTGGTACCCCCTATTCTGGAGTGGTAAGCAGCACTCATGGACAGGTTTCTTCAGATCTGGAACTTGCTACCCACTTCAGTTTGCTAGAACCTGGATCAGGGAACTCTATAACCGCTTCCTATCAGCTCAAGCTTTCACAGGGGAGGAGAACCACTTTCCCTCACAGGGGTTACATCCAAACTTTCAAGGTGCTCTTGCTGGGACTCGCAAGGCCCGTTAGAGTTTTTCTTACAAGGGAGTTTTTTCTGTGCTTTTTGATGTGCAATTGTCTGAGCTGTTAAAAATCTTTAAGAGCCTAGAGAGCATGCTGAGTCTGGTAATAGCCTAGTAAGTGAGGGGGTTGGTTCTCTGAGGTTAGTGGTTAGAAGTCTGTGTCTTTGGGAGCAGAGGATCCTCTGTGGGAATCATCTCTTGAGGAATGCCAAGGCACAGCTGGATTGGGATGCTTCTTTCTTTTAAGAGTATTACACCAGGGCCTTAGTGCAGTGCCAGGAGATGCTTTCCTGCAAGCATGCTATTGTTCAGCTGATATGTAAAGCTGAGGGCCTGGTTACCTGTAAACTCACATGGTTCTTACAGTGTAAGCCAATAGGCCATGGCTTCAGTGGATGTAAATCGGTGTAGGTCCAGCCTGGAGATCTGACACAAAGTTATTACCAGTGCCTTGGTCCAGTTCCAGATGGGGTCATTAGGATTCTGCCTCCCTAAATTCTCTTATTAGGTTCAGTTAGATAAAATCATCTGCCTCTTCTCCTAACCTGTTGCCCAGTGTGACTGTGAGCTGGTAACAGCAGCTCCACTCTGGTCTACAGGTAGTTCTGATGTAGTGATGGGTATAGAGGTCCTTGTATATCCCTTACTTATCTCACATATAGACAGAATGGCTGAAGAACTGCAATGTATTTGTGACATACTCCTCTTTAGTTTAATTTGTGATGAGCACGTGGAGAGTGATCGTAAGTTATTACAGTTGTCACAAGTATTTGTGATACCATTTATTCTGTGGCATGCTTAGAAGTGAGCTGTGTTTGTAGAGAGGAGTAGGGAGAAGCTCATGTTAGATTAATGTGGTAGAGTCAGTCCAGTGGGAAATATTTTAGGCATTAATTAGAAGAGGGTGTGTGTGTGTGTGCACGCGTGTCCACATCTGTGCACTCTGCTAGAATGTAAATCTATTCCTATATATAGTGTTGGAATGGTGTTGTATCCATGATGGTCCAGGACATATGAGAGTGGCGAGGAGATTTTGACAAAGCTTTTGGGTACAAGGGGAGGAAGAATATCGTGTCCCCTTGTTTGTCTGTATCTCTCCCAGCTATGCTGTGGGTCCAATTAAAGATACCACCCACAAGAATTGTTGTTTTTATAAAGTAATTGTCTCTCATGCCAACTTGGAAATGCCACTCATTTAGCTTCTTGGATGGGAGGCTGTAGTTTTGAGATGAAGGGTTTCTGCAGCAGAGCTGTGTGAAATTCCTCAGAGTTGTTTTGCCGGGGTCAGGGCAACATTTTATTTTGGTTCTCATCTCCCTGGATTTGCAGCCCTTGAGCTTCCCTTTGAGCTAAAGGTTCAAAAAAGCCTGAAAATTTAAAAGCAAAGTGCCTTCAAAACTGATGAGTTTGCAGGAAGATCATGGAAAACTCTGAGCTATTAGAGGAGAGAGGGGAAGGGAAGGGAAGGGAAAGGAGAGAGCCTGGTTTGAGGGAAAGAATTAGGAGGGTAGCTACAGCTTGGAGAGAGAGGGCAAATATCCTGTATGTTCAGCTGCGAGGCAGAAGGGGTGCTGCCCTTCCAGTGTGGTAAAGGAACTGAGAGCTGTGGTGGGAGGGATTTGTTGCATCTGCGATGATTTCACTTGGCACCCTGCTTACTGCTTATTCCTGTGACCTGGCGAGCAATATGGAGATGCCAACATCACCAGAATAGCCCCTGGTGTTCAGAGCAGATAGCCTGGGGATGTAGCCTCTCTCCTGAACAGAGGGAGCTGCATGGATATATGTGGCCTACAGAACTTTTGGGGTCCACGTGACTGATGCATATGATGCTGCTCCCCTTCCGTTCATCTCTGGATAACTCAGATGCTGCAGCACCAGAGGAGGAGGGCATTGTTATAGCCTCAGGCTATGATTCAGGAGGTGCATATTCAATGCCTGAGGCAAGTAATTCATGTTGTATCTATGCTGTTATTTAGGGTCAATCTTGATGGTTTCTCTCACCTGGTCCACACCATATGAGCTGTGCCCCCCTCCATGTTATCTTGTGGCAGCTGTAAGCAAAGCGTTGAGACAGACTGATTCCTGGAAGAACGGTGCTTGTGGAACAGTAGGCTTTCTGCTTCTCAGGCTTCTTCCTCCTTGGAGTCAGGATATCAACTTCTTATTTCTCCTTATATGCCCGGCTCTAGAGTCAGACCTATTTGTTATACAGCCTAGGCTTACCAGGAAACTACAAGCCTCTCTCAGTGGTTAGAGTGGGGCCACTAAGTGTATAACAGCTCGATTCTTGGGACAAAGGATGATAGAACAGGGAAGAGGCATGCATGTCAGAGGTTAATAGCTCGTGTGCCAAAGGCAGATACTATGCAGAGAATGCTGGCTAGCAAAAGGAAGTACATTGCAGATGGGCTGGAAAATAGGAACAGGGAATAGTGGGATCATTTTGGGCAGACCCATGATTGTGGCTTGCAAAACCTGGGTGAGATCTGAATGTACCCTGCAAGATGGGGCAAGTAAGTGGGGGAAAGTTTGACCCCAGCATCTGATGCCCATTAGAGCTTCTAGGGCTAGGCTACACTGCCACTGGGGTTGGGCTAAGGAATATGTAATGTAGACGGTTGACAGGTTTGGACAGAAGAGTGGTTCTCACAGTGGCCCTAAGTGTCAGGATAGACATACATGCAGGGTTAGGTGATTTTTTCAAAAGGCATTTAAGCACCTAACTTTCATTGACATCCATGGGAGTTGGGCTTCTAAATGCCTTTAAAAATCTGGGATGCCTGTGCATAAGCACGGAGGCTGCTCCAACACTCTGTAATTACAGTGTGTTGGAGCAGATGCGATTAATTGAGTCTGCTGGAGCATGGTAATTACTGCGCTCCAGCAGCCTCCCACATCTCATGTATCAGAGTCCCTGTGCTTCAATTTGGTGGCAGAGGCACGTGAAATAAAGCTCATTGAATGAGCTTTAGTTCAAGTGCCCTGCCACCATTTTGAAGCACAGGGATGCTGACACACGAGACGCTGCAGTGATTTAATTAGAATGGCTCTCAGAGCGAATCTAATTAAAGTGCTGCCCCCTCCCCTATCCCTGGAGCGCATGTAAAAGTGCCCCATTCTTAGACTCTCTGGTTCTCAGCTTCCCACCTGTAAAACGAGGGAAATGATGCTTCCTTCTTCTCCCCCTGTCTGTCTTGTTTGTTCAGACTGTAAACTCTTTGGGGCTGTCTCTGCTGAAGCTAATGCTATCAGGCCCTAGTCTCAGCCAGGGCTTCAAGGAGCTGCTGTAATAGAAATGCTAATACTAATGGCTAGTGAATGGCCATGTGTGTATGTTAGAGTGCAATCAGAGTCTCCCATGCTGCCAGCACACTAAAAACTGTCACTCAACCTTGTTGCCAGCTGCTTATTTTCCCAATTTATCCTGCGCGCCTGTCACCATCCACTTGCTGCTTGTACAACAGAAGATGCATTTAGAAGCATTCATCACAGGAGTGACCGAGGTGAATATCCGGGAGGCTAGGATACTTGAGGCAGCTGAGCTGGGCCCTTCACAACTATTCCAGGGGCCCAGTTCTGGGCACCCACATTCTCAAGGGAAATTTAAAAATCTCCTAAAATATTTAGGAATCACTAAGTTAGCTATTCTGTAAGGAAAGGCAGTCCTGTGGTTTGGAGCCTGGGCTGGGATTCAGGACGTCACATTTCTACTCTTGACTCTCACACAGACTCCCTATATTAGGAGCAGCCAGTTATTTTGGGCAGTGGGCCACTTACTGAGTTTTGGCAAGCTCTCAAGGGCTGCATGGGTAGCTCCACCCCTTGGCAGGGGCCCCGCCCCCTGGCCACCATCTTGGGACCAGAAGTCCTGCTCCTAACCTCTGACCTTTGCCACCAGAAGTCCCTTTCCTTGCCCCTGGGAGTACTTCTTTTGGGAAGAGGGTTTGCCATCTTAGAACAGGAAAGAAAACCAAGTTATACACTAAAAATCAAATGCCCATCATAATATATTTTAATTTAATTACAAAATATATTGTTGTCCTGATTTGTGTGTGTTTGTGCTGTATATGTAGAAGTGATTACATAATAGCTCAAAATGCAGTCTTACTCTTGTATATTGTGTGGGGTGTGCAGGAGTGTGGGAGGTATGGGTGGGCGGGCATGGGGTTTGTGGGGAGCTGTGGGTGTGTGTGTGTGGATGTGGGTGGGTGGATATGGGGGTTTGTGTGGCTGTGTGTGGGTATGGTATTTGTGGGGTGTATGATTGTGTGTGGGGGGTGGTATGGCTGTGGGATTTGCAGGAAGAGTTTGAGGGTATGTGGGGTGTGCTTGGGAGGCCCCCCCCGCACACGACCCCCCTGAGCTGGTCAGCACCTGCCCCAACCCTGCAACAGCCCAGAGCCTGAGTGCCCTGCAGTGCCTCCCCGCCACCCCCAACAGTGCGAAGCCTCAGCATGCCCTTTGCCTGCTCTGCACCGCCCTGCTGTGGCGTGTCCTGCCGTCCCTGGGCATGCAGTGGCCACGGCAGGGACCAGCATGTGCAGCTGTGACCCTGCATGCCCCATGCTGGCTCCAGGCTTGCCCATCAGGGCTGAGCAGCAGCAGCAGCTGGGCAGAAACTGCTGCTCAGCACAGGGGAAAGCAGTCCCTCCCCCTTGCTGCAGCCGGGCAGATTTTGCTGCAGCCGCCCGGAGCCCATGCCGCACCTGGCTACCATGTGGCTCCTTCACCGCTGCCTCTGGGCTGCCCAGCATGGCAGCAGTGACAGTGTGAAGCAATTGCAGGGAAGCTCACAGGCAGTGGTGAAGGAGCCACAGGGCAGCTGGGTGTGGCATGGGCTCTAGGTGGCTGTAGTAAAAACTGCCTGGCGGTGGTGAGGGGGAGGGGCCTCTTTCCCCCACACCGAGCCGCAGTTTCTGCCTGCCACGGCTGCTACTCAGCCCCAACGGGTGAGCCTGGAGCCGGCACTGAGGCCCAGGCTGAGCAGCCGCAGCCTGGGACAAACTGCTGCTCAGCGTGGGGGGAAAGCAGCCCCTCCTCCTCCCACTGCTGGTGCTTCCTGATGCAGCTGCTCGGAGCCCATGTGGGGCTGTCCTGCATGTGCTCTGTGCTGCCCCCGCTGCCCCACGGGGCAGTGCAGAGGCAGCGGTGACGCGGTGGAGCAGCCCCGTGTGGCTCCAAGCTGCTGCACCAGGAAGCGCTGGCCACAGGAAGGGGAAGGGGCCACTTTCCCCCCATGCTGAGCAGCAGTTTGTCCCCTGCCACCACTGCTCATCCCAGACAGGCAAGCGCGGGGCATGTGGGATTGGGGCTGCCGCTGGTCCCTGCCTGTACTGCGGGGCTGGGGCGGGGGGGACTGGGAGTGAGCAGGTGCGTGGGAGCGCACCAGCAGCTGGGCCAGTGCTCTAGGGCCAGCACCAGTGGGGCCCAGAGCAGGGCGGCAGGAGCGTGGGGTCCTGGCCGGCAAGGGCTCTACGGAGCCGGGCCAACTCCCTTCTCCCCTTGCTGGCGCGGCCCAGCCCAGTTCCATAGACCTCTGCCAGCTCAGGCCCCGCCACCGCTGGCCCCAGGACACCAGCACAGGCCCTGCGCTCTCGCATGCCCACTCACTTGCACTCCCTGCTCCCCACACCCCACTGCTGCTTTACCCACATTCCTGCCCACCCACTGGCCACTTCTGTACCACGTGGCTCCTGGCTGCATGGCTGGACTGTGGGACTCAGCAGGAGTCGAGCTGGCCCGGCCCTGAGGACTGCGGTGTTCATCCGTGGTCCTTCCCGTGGTCTCGTGCGAAGGCTGAAGAGATCTAGGTCTCTCAATCTCTTCTAGTAGGGCCTTGCCTGCAGGCGTCTGACTATACAAGTGGCCTCCTCTGAACCCTCTCAAGATTCTCCTCATTCCTCTTGAAGTGCGGTGCCCAAAACCTGACGCAGTACCCCAACTGTGGCCAGACCAGTGCCGCATGGAAGGGAAGCATCACCTCCCTGGACCTGTTCGTCATGCATCTGCTAATGACTGCTATCAACTATGACTCCAAGATCCCTTTCTGCTGCTGTGTTGCTGAGAAGGTCATCCCCCAGCCTGTAAGTGTGTTGGTGGTTCTTTTTGCCCAGATGCAGCACTGTGCACTTGTGTTTCTTGAACTGCATCCTATTTCATTCTGCCCATTTTTCCAACCTGTCCAGATCCACCTGGATCCATTCCCTACTCTCTGGTGTGTTAACTTTGCCCCATAATTTGGTATCATCTGCGAACTTGGACAGGGTGCTCTCCATGCCCTTGTTCAAGTCACTGATGAAGACACTGAATAGCACTGGACCAAGGACCGAGCCTTGCAGGACTCCACTGCCCACATCTTTCCAGGTCAATATCAACCTGGCCACCACCACTTTCTGGGTGCAACCCCTAAGCCAATTTGCCCCCCACCTGACCGTGTAATCATCTACATCACAGCCTGTCAGTTTTATTTATGAGAACAAAATGAGATACTGTATCAAAAGCCTTCTTAAAGTTTAGTTTAGGTAGATGAACGACATCTACCTCAATTCCAGGGTCTAAGCATTTTGTGATGTGGTCATAAAAAGAAACAAGGTTAGTCAGGCAGGATCTACCTGCAATGAATCCATTCTGATTTCCTTTCAGCATTGTTTCCCCCGCTGGGCTCCCACAAATGTCATATTTAATGATTTTTTTCAGTTTTCCCAAGGATAGAGGTGAGGCTAACTGGCCTAGTTTCCTGGTTCTTCCCTGCTCCCCTCCTTGAAAATAGGGACCACACTGGCCCTTTTCTAGTCCTCTGGGATACCTGACCGGAGTACCATGAGTGCTGAAACAGCCATACCAGCGGCTTTGCTATGACACTGGCCAATTCCTTTAGCACCCTTGGATGAAGTTAATCTGGGCCCACTGATTTGAACACATCCAGCCCCTCCAAGTGCCCCTTCACTAAGTCTGTGCTAATAGTTGGTGGGCTGGTGTCCCTGCTGTGTCTATCTGTGATCCAATTGAGAGATTTGTCTTGGTCTGTGTCTAGGAATACAGATGCAAAAACTCATTGAAGAGCTCAGCTTTGTCCCCCCACCTCTGTCACCAATTGCCCTAGTTTGTCCTGTAGGAGTCCAATGCTACCTTGCACCTTCCTTTTGCTCCCTGTGTACCTGAAGAAGGACTTTTTGTTGTCCTTAATTTTTGTCACCAAGTTCTAATCCTGCTTTGGGAATCTTAACAGATTCCCTGCAAGTGCAAGCCAGGGAGGTATGCTTCTCCTTGGTAGCTACCCCCTATTTCCACAGCCTGTATACCTCTTTCTTTGCCCCTAGGCTTTCTTGGACTTCCCTGTTCAGCCAAGAGGGCTTCTTGGCCCCTTTGCCCCCTTTTATGTGCAATGGGATTGTCTCCTTCTGCGCCCGTAGGATCACTTCTTTGAAGAATGACCACCCTTCCTGGACCCCCATTTCGCCAATGCTCTTGAAGTTTAATGCCTCACTAACTAATCTCCTGAGCACACTGAAGTTAGCCTTTCTGAAGTCTAGCACTTCATCCGGGTTAGTTTACCCACCCTTCGCCGGATAGTGAATTCAATCAATCGATGGTCACTATACCCTAGGTTACCTTGTACCTCCAGATTACCCACCAGGTCATCCCCTGTAGCTAACACCAAGGTGTTTCCCGTAGTGGGATCGTATACCTCCTGCATTAGGTGGAGGTCCTGTAGGCAGGTTAAGAACCTACGTGAGTGGTTAGATTTGGCTGACCGTACCTCCCAGCAGATGTCAGGGTAGTTTAGGTCACCCATGACAACCATATCTCTCGGCCGTACGGCCTCTGAGAGCTGTCCGGAGAATTCCAGGTCTAGCTCATCCTCCTGGTGTGGCGGTCTATAGTAGACCCCCACTACCAAGTCCCTTTCCCCCCAACCCCCTTGTATCCTCATCCATAGTACCTCAGTTTGGCCCTCCTCCGATCCCATCTTGATTATAGAGGATGTATATTGTTCCTTAATATAGAGCAGAGCTTTCCAAACTTTTCATGTTGGTGACACACTTTTTAGACATGCATCATTTCGCGACACAGTAATTCAGTTCCGGGGGAGGGGCCAAGGGAAGCAGACGCGAGTAAGGGAGCTCCGCGGTGCCCTTCCGCAAAATTTTCTGCATTTCGCGCGACACACCTACACACTGCCGCCGACACACTAATGTGTCGCGGCACACAGTTTGGAAAGCTCTGATATAGAGAGTAACACTCCCTGCTTTTTCTCCACTCTGTCCTGTCTGTACAACCTGTAACCCTCAATGCTGCTGGGCAGCGAGCCACATGGCACTGTGCCACGCCGCTTTCAAAGGCTGCAGTGAAGCGCAGAGCAGGCAGGGCCCAGCTTGCCTCACAGCTGCAGCTGACCCTTGCCCCATGCAATGATCGGGGGGGAGGGGAGGGGGGGAGCATTTGCCTTGGCTCCCTGGCACTGCAACTCTGCAGGAGCCACCGGACTCCACTTTTACCATGACCCGGCCCGGTCGGGGCTCCATTCACCGTGAATGGGGCCCAGACCGGGCCGGGTTGTAGGGCAGTCAGAGCCCAGTGGCTCGTCCAGGGCCATGGTGCATTGGAGCCAAGGGGCTGGGGGAACATGCCACCCCTCCCCTGGCTCCCCTGCAGTGTGTGCAGCAGTGGGAACTGCCGGACTCCAATTGTCCCGTGACCTGGCCTGGCTGGGACCCCATTCTCTGTGAATGGGGACCCAGCTGGGCCGGGTCATGGGACAATCCCCACAGTACAGCAGGGAGCGGGGCAGGGGCAGGGGCGGGGGTGAATGATTTGGTCCTGCCCCTACCCGGCTCCCTCCTGCACTGTGGGGGTCTCGATCTCTCTTCCCACCCCCAAGCCCAGAAACTAAAGGAGGAAAAGAAACCTTACCTATTAGCCTGCTGTGCTGGGCTGGCTACGAGCCTAGCGCGCCCCTCCCTCCTGCTGCAGCAGCCTGTGGCTGGGTTGCCCTGGCATGTGGGGGGGCTGAGCCCTGTTAGCGCTCCCCTTCCCCCAGCAGCCAATTGCCGCTGCTGGCACTTCTCTTGGGGGGGCATGGCCAATCTCAGGGGGTGCACATGTACCCGCATGCCCCACCTATGTGTCACCAATGTCTCCTACTATTTTATCTGTCCAATCTATCATATTTAATCACACACTATGCATGTATTTTTTTTACAAATGTTAGCTACTAGAAATGGGGGATGCGTGTCTTGAGTGAAGAAATGGGGCCACAGGCGATGCAGGGGGGCACAGTTATGCAGCTGCATCCCACCCACTTCAATTCTTCTACTCCTGAGGCCTGATTGAGGTTGTACCAGAACTCAGCTGCCTGACCATCTTCCCAGGTCTAATGGGAAGACAGCTGCAATTCCAGAGTCTGCTGAGTGCTCAAACTTGTTGGGGCTTAGCTTCCCAGCCCTGCTTCTCAAGGTAGGTGTGCAGTCAGCAGTGCCTTCTGTGTCCTACAGGTAGGGGATTAACAGAACAGCCACATGTTTTTGCTCCCCTCCTCCCCCGCCCCCCAAATTCAGCTGCTTGTGTTTTCCCTGTGAACATGTATACCACTGTTTTCAAGGAAAAATCTTTTTTTTCTCCCCCCACCTTCGCTCCATCTTCTGAAAGCAAGGTCCATGTCTTATTTGGGTACATGTGGTATGCAGTCATTCAGATATAATAAATTTGAATGTGAGCTCCTCAGGGAAGAGGCTGTGTTTTACTCTATATGTACAGTGGTTAGCATAATAGGGCCTGGATCTGTTCTAATGGTGTTAAAAGCTCCTGTGGTACAATACGCTACATCTGTTAGTGTGACCTGTGCTTTCTGAGCGTGGTGTGCTGTCCCCCACTAGTGGTGGCTTGGCCTGCAAAGCTGGGCCACGTCATTCAGATCATGGGGCTGGAAGGGACCTTCAGAAGTCATTTAGTCCAACTCTCCGCCAAAGACTGGATCATCCATATCCATATCATCCTATACAAATCCATTGTCTAACCTAGCTAAAAACGCATATGGGAATGTCTCCTAGCTAAAAAGGAGGTGTACACCCAATGAAAGGGAGGGGCCATCACCAAGAAGGACTATACCCCGGTTGCTCGGGGCTGCAGGGGGGTGGTCAGGAAGGCCAAGGCAGAGATGGAACTGGGACTAGCTACCCGGATCAAGGACAACAAGAAGTCCTTTTTTAAATACATAGGGGGCAAAAAGAAGGTACCGAGTAACGTGGGGCCTCTGCAGGACACACTAGGAAATCTGGTTGTCGCACCAGACAGCAAAGCTAACCTATTTAACAATTTCTTTGCCTCCATTTTTCTGAGCAGGGACTGGGTCGCCCCCCTCCCCCCCCACACCAGGACCCCCGTAGGCCCCACAGGAGGTGCACCCAGGCCTAGGGTCAGTGAGGACCTAGTCAGGGAACTTCTGGAGGGACTGGACGTGTTCAAATCAGCAGGTCTAGACAATCTCCACCCCAGAGTGCTGAGGGAATTAGCAGATGTCATTGCGGGATTCCTGCCACGGCTTTATGAGCACTCGTGGTGCTCTGGTGAGGTGCCAGAGGACTGGAAAAGGGCCAATGTGGTTCCTATTTTCAAAGAAGAGAGGAAGGAGGACCCAGGAAACTATAGGCCTGTTAGTCTTACCTCGGTCCTGGGTAAGCTTTTTGAGAGAATTATCCTGG
>NW_005842614.1:362952-369930 GCF_000455745.1 Alligator sinensis | reverse complement strand
GGATGGGTCTTATTCGACCTGGAGGGATGTAGGCAGTGGGGTTCCCCAGGGCTTGGTCCTCGGGCCTGCACTGTTCAACATCTTCATCAGCGACTTGGACGAGGGGGTAAAAAGCACCCAGTTCAAATTCACAGATGACGCTAAAATGTGGAGGGGATGTGGGCACACTAGAAGGGAGGAATAGGCTGCAGATGGACCTAGACAGGTTACAGAGGTGGGTGGATGAGAACAGGATGGGTTTCAACACTGACAAGTGCAAGGCGTTGCACCTGGGGAGGAAGAACCAGCAGCATACCTACAGGCTGGGGAACTCCCTTCTTGTCAGCGCAGAGGCAGAAAAGGATCTTGGAGTCATTATTGATGCCAAAATGAACATGGGCCGACAGTGTGGGGACACGGTCAGGAAGGCCAACCATACCTTGTCATGCAGTCACAGAAGCAGGTCCAAGGAGGTGATCCTCCCCCTCTATGCAACACTGGTCAGGCTGCAATTGGAGTACTGCGTCCAGTTCTGGGCACCGCATTTCAGGAGGGATGTGGACAGCATTGAGAGGGTCCAGAGGGGAGCCACTTGCATGATCCGGGGACAGCAGGGCAGGCCCTACGAGGAGAGGCCATGGGACCTTAACCTGTTCAGCCTTCGCAACAGAAGGCTGAGGGGGTACCTGGTGGCCATCTATAAACTTACTAGGGGGGACCAGCAGGGTTTGGGAGAGACCTTGTTCCCCCAAGCGCCTCCCGGAGTAACAAGAAACAACGACCATAAGTTGACGGAGAGTAGATTCAGGCTAGATATCAAGAGGCAGTACTTCACAGTTAGGGCGGCTAGGATCTGGAACCAACTTCCAAGGGAAGTGGTGATGGCTCCTACCCTGGGGATTTTTAAGAGGAGGCTAGATGTTTACCTGGCTGGGGTCTTCTGAGCCCAGTTTTCTCTCCTGCCTAGGGCAGGGGGTCGGACTAGAAGATCTACAGTGTCTCTTCCGACCCTACATCTATGAATCTATGAAAGGTCGAGCTGCTTCATCATCAAAAGCAGCTTGCGATGGGGGAGCTGAGGGCTGGGCTCTCTATGGTGATGTGGGTAGAGTGCTGGCATGAAGGTCTGAGTGTGTTGACGGCAGAGTGTGCAAGGGTGGAGTTATGGCAGGCAAGTGAGTGAAGGATGGAGGAGCCGTTGAGGAGGAGGCTGAGAGAGGGACCAGCAATGGGGAAGTGTAAGGGGCAGAAAAGGAAGTGTGAGTATAGTGGGAGGGAGAGGAGAGCAATGTTTCTCAACCTTTTTAGACTCAAGGCACCTCACTCTGCAAGTCTTCAGATTGTAGTGGCACCCCATTTTAAAAGGTAATATGAATATTGTAAATTATTCACGTTATTAATTAATTGTATCACTATATTATAATGTCCTGTAATAGTCACCCTTTCAGGCTGCTCCACTCCGCTCTGCCTGGCCTCTGGCATATTTCCTTCTAACTCGGCACCCGCAATCCCAACACATGGGTCCAGGCCACCGTTGAGGATCAGGAACTAGTGAACCAATTTCTGGCCTTAGTTATCCAAGGTGATCTTCAACCTCAGGACTAAAACAGAGCTCAGTGACACCTGGCTGGCAGGGACATGGTATTGGGCTGTACACATGTGGCACATAGAGGATGCTGAGGGGGTTACAGGGACGGGGAAGAGGGGGTGAGAGAACACTGGAGGCTCAGGGGAGGGGGATCCTCTTGCTGTCCCCGGTGTGTACCTGACAGGGCAAGCATAGCCCCCACTGCCATGGCTGTTCCTCGGGCTGTTTGCAAGCCTGGTCCAGAGCCACCTCCACCTGCAGCGTCTCCTCCCAGCCCTGGGAGTGTGGGAGGAGCTGGGGATGAGCTGGGCTGAAAAGTGCAATTCTGCCTCCCACATGTCCGCCACTGGCTGACATAGGGGCTACCAGAGGATGGAAGGGGGCAGCCACAGGTGCTCTTTTGTCTGCAGGACTCTGGGGCAGGCAGAGGTAGGAGTGAGTGATGCATGTATTTCCTTGCAGCGAGGCTGGGTGCTGTGACTCTTGAAGGGGTCTCATGTCACCCTGGTTGAGAATCGTTGGCCTAGAAGGCGACAGCAGGGGTTAGTACTGGTTTAGGGGCTGCGAAGAATCACTTACAAGGAGAAGTTAGAAAAGTATATAATGGGAGTCATGGGGGTGCAAGCAAGTTGGGGTTACAGTGGGATACTGGGGAGTGGTGCAGAAGGGCTAGGAAACTACATGGGGACAAAAATGGAGGGGAGAGGAGGCAGATAGAGACTCTCCTCAATTGCTCAGTGCATGCGCTTCCTCAGTTTCTTCATTCTGGTGATGTGGGAGATGAGACAGGAATAGGAGAGCTCACCACTCCCTGCCTTTTCTGCCAGAGCCAAAGCCGAGTGAGTTTCAGGAACCTGGGCCCTGTAATTCAATTAATTTTGCATGATGTGCCAGGGATTCTAGTCTTCCACTCCTTTAAACCTCTTCATTATTAATCCTCTGTAATGTCTTCCCTGACATCTTGCTCCCTTTTAGGCCATTTTCATTCGGAACCAAGGCTGCTGCTGTTGCAGCTTTGGATTTAGTTTTTGGGAGAACAAGTGCATTTCTGGGGTTCATCCTAACTTCTTTATTGCCCATCCTCCTTGGCTGGGAGTAGACACCTTTCTTCTGTTGGGGAGCACAAGAGCTTGCTTTTTAATTCAGTTCAGTAATTCGGTGGGCTTCAGGCTTGGCCAGAATTGTAGACTTATGCTTCCTGCTGCGTGCTGTCCTTTGCCATCTGATTGATCCAGTTCCCGATATTGAGAGATGGGCCAGAGCCCTAAAGCACAGAGACACATTTAAGGCAAGGTTTTGAAGTGACTTTTTGACTTGAGACACATGACAGGCCTTATTTTTCTCGGCATGAGTGTCCAACTGTTCAGAAACCAGCATCCTTTTAGGTGTCTCCAATTTGGCAGCCAGAAATTGTGACACCCAATTTCTGGAAATTTCCAGTTTCTGGAAACTGTTGCCTTCAGGGCTGCATCCTCCGCTAGTGTAAACTGTGGTGATGGACTGATGCTGGTTTGCACCACCTAAGGATCTGGCCCTAGAACTCTTCCCAAGTTCAAAGGTGTTTGGGTTGGGACCTTCTTTTCATTAGGTAGCATCCTAACCCCAAATGGCCTGACATTGTAATGCCCAAGTAGATGATGCAAAGGGTGTCTTCAACATCTGGGTAAAGAAATATAAAACAGTCCACAGAGACTGAATGCTTTGTGCCTTTGAATTATTTCTGCCCTCTGCTCTGATTTTATAGTGCAGGAGTAAGATGTGCAGTGGGAAACAGGACTCTTAGGACAGGAGGCAGCTGTTCCCAGCTCTGACTTTCTTCATGGCCTTCAACCAGCCATTTAAACTTCAGCTCCTCACCTGTGAAATGGGGATTATCCTTCCCTTCTGCATTGGGACATGGTGAAGCTGAAATGTAATCAGTATTTGCAAAGTGATTTTATTATTGTCCATATGCTGGTTGGAAATAAAGCAGAGGCTGGAACAGGCAGATCGAAATATAACAGGTGTGCAATATGGGGTTCTTCTCCTTGCTTGAGGGGGCTGAGATGCAAGAGGACAGCCTGTGTGTCTGTGTCTGTGTGGTTTGTTTCTTGTATCTCTTCAGAGCCCATTCCCAGCCATCACCCTCCTCAGCCCTTGATTTGGTTGAACATTGTTGGGATTGAAGCTGTCACTCCTCTGTACTGGTTTTAACACGCTGTTAAAATAATCAACTTAATGATGGATTTGGAAGGCGCTAACCTCATCATTGGTGAGTCACAACAGTGGGGGAGGCGACAATGTGATTAGAGGCCCTCAGAGCCATGCAGTTGGGGATAGCGGCCTCTGCAAACTGCACTCCCTCTGCCTCACTGGGGTTAGGAAGACCAGGAAGGAGATTGTGAGCCTGCACGATAGCTCTGTATGGCTCTGACTGCTTGTCCTGTTGATGATGGGCAGGGTGGCTGCACCAAAGAGACCCTGGGCAGGAGCAGGCTCCAGTGGCTGAGGGTGCAGCTGATGGAGAGAGTACAGGATCATTAACACATAGATTGTTGCCATCTGTCTGGTAGCTCTCTAGCCTCTGTGGAGAGGGGTTGTCAACGTAGTAAAATAAAAATCAGTGTGTATAGGAAAGCACTGAGATTCCAACATGAAGAGCAGGTTGTGGGAGGAACCCAGAGTATCTAATCTTTGCTGGGGGGTCCAACTGATCACCAGACCCAGCTCACAAGGCAAACATGCCAGCACAAGCAAATGGAAGAACATCACTGCGTTTTGTCATGTGGGGTCAAATGCATTAGCTTGGCTCCTCTGTGAGCTTTGGTGCCACCGTCCCCTGAATTAAATTATCCTCAACTTTGATTCACTGTCTTAACAAGCTGGGCCTGCTGCTTAGCCACATCTCTGAGCTTGCATGTGCTACCACAGGGCACTGCCCTTCTGGGACCAGTACCGCAGGGTGTAAAAGAGCTGCTGGCGGTGCAGGGCTGAGCTGAGAGCAACTGACAGGGATGACAGAGGCTGTCTGTGAACCTGTAATGTCAGTGCGAGGAAGTGGCAGAATAAATTAACCTGGTCCCAGAACATCCCTGCAAGTGACAGTGGGCAAGAAAATAAATCAACACATATTATGTACACATATTACATACAGATACCATTTTGGATCCCTTTGGATGAACTTCTAAGTACAAGGCACTGTTTAAGACCTTATGCATGCTAGGATTTTTCTGCTGAAAACCACTGTTAAGTCCAGAGCAGCGTTCTACATTTATGAGAAGGTTTACCTCTACATTGAGGGAATCTTCCTGTAATAAGTTCTCAGCTGGAGGACCCTTGGCATTGCAGTCAGGGATACAATTTTTCAATGAAATCTTGAGGTCACAAAACTGGCACAGTGTGCAAACTCAGCTCTTAGTTGCACTGCTGTAAATCAAGAGTAGCATTCCTGAACACCATGTTCACCTATGGGGGTTACAAGGTTATGAGGCACTTGGGGACAGTTCTACTACTGTAGGCTGAAACGAGTGCCAGTCTTCTCTGATATTTGTGTTGCAGCGGCACCACAGTCAAGGCCCTATTGTGGCATGTGCTGTATACAGAGACAGTGCCTGCATTGGAGAACTTAGTCTACACAGATATAGGAAGGAGCTTTTCTCCCATTTTACATACGAAGAACTGAGGCATTAAGGACAAGATTTTCCAAAGTGTGTAGTCACTGGTGGTGCCTTGATTTCTGTGTATCCAGTTTGAGATGTCCTAAAAAAAATCTGATCTTCAGAAGGCAGGCACCCAGCTTTTCTCAAAATCATACTCCTTTAAAATGTACCTCCGGTTGAATGCCCAAAGACCAAGGTCTTCAAACTCACAAGGCGCTTTTGAAAATCTCAGTCTCAGAAGTTAAGTGGCTTGCCCAGAGAGGCAGTCTGCAGAGCTGGGAATCAAACTGCTTTCTTCTGAGTCTCCACTTAGTGCGGAGTGAAATTCAAAACAAGCCTTCCACTCAGGCCAGTGCTTTTGAGAAGCCTTCATTTCCACGTGTGTAAATCTCGTGTTCCACAAGCATGAGAGATTAGTATTAGTATCACTGACAAAGTGTGATTGCAAAACACTCTGATGCGAGAAATTACCCACTGATTCATTTCTGCCTGAGCTGTGCTCCCTCACTAAAGATGGCAGTAGGCTCTGGGTATCATTGGTTGCATGCTGGCCAATCTCATTATTTTTCTCTCTCAGTGGAGTAGAGATTGTTGTGTGATGGAATCCTTAGGTATGTCACTGGGTTCCTAGGAAATGTGCCTGTGAAACTGAGGGGCTTATGAGTGGCCGGGGCACTGCAGGTCTAGGATGACATACAGCTTGCAGGATGCCAGAATGCAGCTTCAGTTTGCCCTCTGCATACAGCTGTGGGATGAGAACAAAGCTGATCAGCAGCAGGGTTTTGTTGCTGGACTGTTCAAAAAGCAAGTATTTCTTTTCATCTGCCTGGCAAGAAACAGGGTCAGGAAAATAGGATTTGCTTGTAAATCCTTGTGCATGATACAGAAGGCTGCTCCTGCCTCCTGGGATCTGGAGACTGTGGCCTGTGCTACTGCTAAATCTGTGCATCCTTGGGCTATAAGGAAGTATGCAGCTTTGAGAGGGCATATCTGTTAGCTGCAGTGCTCACCGCATTGCTACTGCTGGTTCTCAGCTAGTACCACCAGTGCATCTCGGCTAAGACCTGCGTCATCCCTTGCCAGGCCAGTCCTGGCCTCTGAACACACACCTTTCACTATTTTAGACAGTGCTGCGCTTCAGTGAGAGTTGCTTGTGGGGAAGGTATGTTCCATGATGCCACCCCTTACCTTCAAGGCTTTGTGTTAAGACGGGGGTTTTTAACCTTTTGGTAGCAGTGTACCCCCAACAGCTGGATGCAGAGTTGTGGGGGGGTGAGCACTGTTGGCTTAGACATAAGTTTGATTCCCTGTTAATTGTCTGTCTGTGTTGCTTGGTATATAGTCTTTCTGCTATTGCCCGGTGAACTGGAAAGGATGGCAAACTTGGCCATGGCAGAAGTGATGCTGATTCACCTTGGCAGGGAGAGGGTCTGTTGGGGGAGGTGCATGACACTTCCCTGTCTCCCCGAGTGTGCTGCTAGCAGAAGATTGGCTGTTTTGAGGTAAGCACAGCAGGGGAGACCATGCAAGACTTCAAGTTCATTTATTATCCTGTAGCTACCATTGTTAACGAAAGAGCATGTCCTAAGCTCTCAGGAGCCCATGTGCTTCCTGCTTTTACCTTCAGCCCACACACGTGCTGGCTTAGGGCAGGAGTGGGCAAATTCTGGCTTGCGGGCCAGCAGCAGACTCCATTTCCCAGCATGGTTGGGGCCAGTCTCCACGGAGACCCCGGCTGCACTTGCACTGTGACAGCATAAGGTTGGGGCTGCC
>NW_005842614.1:359939-362566 GCF_000455745.1 Alligator sinensis | reverse complement strand
AGTGGGCTTTCAGCCATGAAGGCAGGGGCTGCTGGGAATGGAGTCTGGCTGCTGGCCAGATCCACCATTTTGCCCACCCCTGGCTTAAGGACATGTACGCATAGTCATTCACTGACATACATTTCCTCACACTCAATCTTGAATGCATACATGGGTGTACTCTGAGGAGCACACATACTCTGAGGAGTATGTACGTGCAATTTCCCATGCACATTCATCTCTGGATAATCTTGAGGTCACAAAACTGGCACAGTGTGCAAACTCAGCTCTTAGTTGCACTGCTGTAAATCAAGAGTAGCATTCCTGAACACCATGTTCACCTATGGGGGTTACAAGGTTATGAGGCACTTGGGGACAGTTCTACTACTGTAGGCTGAAACGAGTGCCAGTCTTCTCTGATATTTGTGTTGCAGCGGCACCACAGTCAAGGCCCTATTGTGGCATGTGCTGTATACAGAGACAGTGCCTGCATTGGAGAACTTAGTCTACACAGATATAGGAAGGAGCTTTTCTCCCATTTTACATACGAAGAACTGAGGCATTAAGGACAAGATTTTCCAAAGTGTGTAGTCACTGGTGGTGCCTTGATTTCTGTGTATCCAGTTTGAGATGTCCTAAAAAAAATCTGATCTTCAGAAGGCAGGCACCCAGCTTTTCTCAAAATCATACTCCTTTAAAATGTACCTCCGGTTGAATGCCCAAAGACCAAGGTCTTCAAACTCACAAGGCGCTTTTGAAAATCTCAGTCTCAGAAGTTAAGTGGCTTGCCCAGAGAGGCAGTCTGCAGAGCTGGGAATCAAACTGCTTTCTTCTGAGTCTCCACTTAGTGCGGAGTGAAATTCAAAACAAGCCTTCCACTCAGGCCAGTGCTTTTGAGAAGCCTTCATTTCCACGTGTGTAAATCTCGTGTTCCACAAGCATGAGAGATTAGTATTAGTATCACTGACAAAGTGTGATTGCAAAACACTCTGATGCGAGAAATTACCCACTGATTCATTTCTGCCTGAGCTGTGCTCCCTCACTAAAGATGGCAGTAGGCTCTGGGTATCATTGGTTGCATGCTGGCCAATCTCATTATTTTTCTCTCTCAGTGGAGTAGAGATTGTTGTGTGATGGAATCCTTAGGTATGTCACTGGGTTCCTAGGAAATGTGCCTGTGAAACTGAGGGGCTTATGAGTGGCCGGGGCACTGCAGGTCTAGGATGACATACAGCTTGCAGGATGCCAGAATGCAGCTTCAGTTTGCCCTCTGCATACAGCTGTGGGATGAGAACAAAGCTGATCAGCAGCAGGGTTTTGTTGCTGGACTGTTCAAAAAGCAAGTATTTCTTTTCATCTGCCTGGCAAGAAACAGGGTCAGGAAAATAGGATTTGCTTGTAAATCCTTGTGCATGATACAGAAGGCTGCTCCTGCCTCCTGGGATCTGGAGACTGTGGCCTGTGCTACTGCTAAATCTGTGCATCCTTGGGCTATAAGGAAGTATGCAGCTTTGAGAGGGCATATCTGTTAGCTGCAGTGCTCACCGCATTGCTACTGCTGGTTCTCAGCTAGTACCACCAGTGCATCTCGGCTAAGACCTGCGTCATCCCTTGCCAGGCCAGTCCTGGCCTCTGAACACACACCTTTCACTATTTTAGACAGTGCTGCGCTTCAGTGAGAGTTGCTTGTGGGGAAGGTATGTTCCATGATGCCACCCCTTACCTTCAAGGCTTTGTGTTAAGACGGGGGGTTTTAACCTTTTGGTAGCAGGGTACCCCCAACAGGGGTGAGCACTGTTGGCTTAGACATAAGTTTGATTCCCTGTTAATTGTCTGTCTGTGTTGCTTGGTATATAGTCTTTCTGCTATTGCCCGGTGAACTGGAAAGGATGGCAAACTTGGCCATGGCAGAAGTGATGCTGATTCACCTTGGCAGGGAGAGGGTCTGTTGGGGGAGGTGCATGACACTTCCCTGTCTCCCCGAGTGTGCTGCTAGCAGAAGATTGGCTGTTTTGAGGTAAGCACAGCAGGGGAGACCATGCAAGACTTCAAGTTCATTTATTATCCTGTAGCTACCATTGTTAACGAAAGAGCATGTCCTAAGCTCTCAGGAGCCCATGTGCTTCCTGCTTTTACCTTCAGCCCACACACGTGCTGGCTTAGGGCAGGAGTGGGCAAATTCTGGCTTGCGGGCCAGCAGCAGACTCCATTTCCCAGCATGGTTGGGGCCAGTCTCCACGGAGACCCCGGCTGCACTTGCACTGTCCTGCCCCCAGCCTCGCTGGCAGGGCGTGCGGCAGGGCGGGGGCTGCTCCGTAGCTGCTGGGATTTTGTGGAGGGGGCATCTTGGTCCAGGGCCAGGGCAGACCCGCACTCTGCAGCCTGCATGCTCTGGACAGGGGCACGCAGGCAGCAGATTGCGGCTCTTCCCCAGCTCGGGACCAGGCCGTCACTGCTCTAAGAAGCTGGGGCAGAGTCGTGATCCGCTGCCTGTGAGCCCTTGCCCGGAGTGTGCAGGCTGCAGTTCCTGGTGTGTGGGCCGAACAGAATGGCCTGGCAGACCAGATCCAGCTCGCGGGCCGTCCTAGCAGCTCCAGAGCAGCCCCCTGCCCTGCCAGTGCGGCTGGGGCTAGTCTCCCTGGGCACCC
>NW_005842614.1:357760-359900 GCF_000455745.1 Alligator sinensis | reverse complement strand
TGCAGCCATGAAGGCAGGGGCTGCTGGGAATGGAGTCTGGCTGCTGGCCAGATCCACCATTTTGCCCACCCCTGGCTTAAGGACATGTACGCATAGTCATTCACTGACATACATTTCCTCACACTCAATCTTGAATGCATACATGGGTGTACTCTGAGGAGCACACATACTCTGAGGAGTATGTACGTGCAATTTCCCATGCACATTCATCTCTGGATATTAGTTATATTAGACTGATGCTCCTTTTACCCCCAAACCCAATCTCAGACAGTAGCCAAGTCCGCCTACTTCAGAAAATTGTCCTCTTCAGTGAACTACTATTCTGCAAAAACCTGCCCTTGAAGGAAATGTTCTAATCCTCATTGTTTGATAGCTGGTTTATGCCCTGGAATAAGAGTATGCTGTTCCTTGTTGCAGTGTGTCCAGGCTCTTTGAGAAGAATGTGATCCAGCCCAGCTGGTGCTAATTAACCTCTTTCTTTCAGGGCTAGTGTGGGGTAGGTTATGGGGTTGTGTGGAGAGAGCTGCTGGAGGCTGCAAAGTCTTAAGAGGGTCTGGAAGGAAAGGAACTGTGGGATTTGCACAAAGAAGGCTGAAAGAGCAATGGTGTTTGGGACCAAGCTGCAGCAAGCCCAGGTGGAGTGAAGTACTTTTTTTTTAACTGTGGGTATTGGCCCCAAATTGTGGGGGGTCTGGCTGGGGTGAAAGGCTGCAGCACTAATACTGTGGGAATCCCAAGGAAGTAGGGAATGCTCCATTCCTACTGAATATGGGAAAAAAAGCAGCCTCCAAGAAGGATCTGGGAATGTTTACGTCTGTGGGCTGATATTCTGGTGATAGTTACCCTTGTGCAGCCTGCTGCCCTCCGCATGGCCTTCTCAGGGAGGATTATCTCAAGTCACCATTGTTAATTATGACTTAAATGAGCAGGCAAAAAACTTTGATGCGTGTATGAGTGTGTGTGTGTGTGTGTGCGCGCGCGCACGCACGCATGCACACGTGCACATACATGTGTCTGTACATGCACACACTCATGCATGTGTACATCTTTGGAAATATATATCCATTATCCTTTAGTTTGCATTTATACTCTTTAGTTCTTTATACTCTTTAGTTGCATTTATACTCTTCAGTTGCCTAAAGAAAAACTTATTCTCATTAATTAGTGACCATTTAGAGCTGTGGACTTAAAACTAAGCAGACCCTACAGCGAGAGTGTATTTTGTTTGATCTGGCTGGATGCACATTTTACGTATTTAAGCAGCTATGCACAGCTTAACATACGCTTATGCAGATGCCTAACTTTTACACCCTCATTGTGCTTGAAAATAGTGAATGATGCATTTGTTATTCATTATATTAACTTCTTGTGGATTTCATTGTGTTGAAATGCATTTGTGTGGAAACTGGAAGGCAATTAAAGCACAAAAATATATTTCTGCTGGTATTAAATAAAATTAATTTGACTGCTTTGAAGACATAAAAGAAGCCTATAACACACATTTTGCATTTAAAGTAGACTCCTTTAACAAAGGAAGCACTAGCTAGTTAGTGAACTGATTGCTTTGGTCACCATGTTCTTGCAGACTTCAGAACCATCAGGCTTTGTCTCCTCTCACTCCACTTTGATTCATGGCTTGGCTCTTCTGTTTCTTTCAACTCCCCCATGGTTTCAGTTCTCAATGAAATGGTCATTGGACCAAATTTACTGAATAAACTGAAATGAAGGAAATATCTTCTTGCCATAGAATAGACGACTGCTTTCAAAAGCTGGCTTACTACTTCAACATACTTTGGTTCCAGTTACTTTGCTAGTGACTTCCACCAGTTTTGTGGCTTGCCTTTCTTTAAAACATTTGCAACACACCTGTATTGCTTGAATATTTCAATGTAAATGATGTTAGTGGATCATACTAGGTTCAGGACCTAGGACTAGTTGTTGACTTCAAATACGTGAACTTTAAAAATCTAGTTTGAAACTAAATTAAAATTACACCAATGTGAGTAACATTGAACGTTCTTTTTTTTGTGTGCAGCAGAGATTTTTCAAGGGCATGAACAATTCAAGTGCTTGGTTCCTACTGGAAAATCAATGTCTTCCATGTCTCTGTAAAACTCCCTAAAATGTCTAGGGGGTGGGG
>NW_005842614.1:312948-357729 GCF_000455745.1 Alligator sinensis | reverse complement strand
GGGGGGGTTGGATTCTATTAAGCTCTTGGCCTTGCTAGTATGTAGTGGCAATGAATCCTGCAAGCAAATGACACTTGTGGTTATGTGTATTTAAAGCAGCTGAGGATCTTGCCCACTGACTCATGTGAACATACACAGACACGTTGTACACTCCCACACATGTTCACAATAGAAAACTGGCTACCCAGTACAGAGTGTTCCACTTCTATGTATATCAGATAACTGATACAAGCACTTAACTGCATAACAGGATGCAAGTTCCAAGGTTTTTCCCTCTGCTTGCCTTAAAACACAACTCAGCTATCCCTGTTTTGGTAAAATTAGGGTTACCATATATCTGGGTTTTCCCCGGGCATGTCCTCTTTTTGGGTCCTCCCATGTCTGTCCAGGCAGTTTTTTTAAATATCAACAGAAGTTTGGGATTTAGGATTTTGCTCTGCTCAGCATCAAAGTTTTCCCTGGCACTGGGTTGCAGCGGGGCAGGGGAGGCGCTGACTCCTCCAGTGGGGGAAGGGAATGGGGCAGGGCCAGCAGGGAGCTGGGTGGCTGGGTGGGACAGCCAGGAGATGCTTGCAGGGCTGGGGGAAGCAGGGGGCTGTGGGTTGGGAGTGAAGGGCGTTGTCAGGGCTGGGTGGGTGGGCTGGGGGTGGCGGGTCAGGAGTGAGGGGCACTGGCAGGGCTGGCAGCCTGTTGGCTTAGGAGTGAGGGGCACCAGGAGGGCAGGGGACTATGGGTTGGGAGTGCAGGGGACAGCCAGTGCCAAGGGGCAGCAGGTCAGGAGTGAGGGGCATCAGCCGGGATGGGGGGGGAGGTGCTGTGGGTTGGGAGTGAGGGGCACCAGCATGGTTTGGGGGGCGGGGGACTGTGTGTCAGGAGTGAGGGGCAGCAGCAGGGCTGGGGGGGCTGTGGCTTGGGAGTGAGGGGCAGGGGTAGGGCATGGCATATTACTGCCCCCTCCCTCCCAAATCATATTACCCCCCTCGCTCCCTGACAGGTGTCCTCTTTTTTGAAACTGGAAATGTGATAACCCTGGTGAAGTGCATAAACTACCTAAATGCACACAGGAGGCCCTGTGATTTACTTAATAACCTGGTTGTACTCCATTTAACTGAATACTTGGTGAAAGGGACTTGGTGCCATCAATTTCAAGGTTTCTAAAATAGCCTTGAACTGACTAGGTCTTGTCAACTTTAAGATTGGTTTTAGAGGCATTAAGGTGGCTTCTTACTTAGTTGCTTTGAGCATTTTATGAGGTCTGTAAGGCTTAGTGCAGACTATCATAGTTAACTGCATTATGGTAAGTGTTCACTCTGGGTAAGTGTGTATCTTTTCACCCCCAGTTCCCAAGTATACACAATGGTAATGCATAGCTTAGTCTAAATGTTTACCATAAAAAATGCTCTTTATTAGCAGCTTTTCATGGCAGCTGGTGTCTGGGTCAGGTTTCTTGCCTTAACCGAGTCTCTTAAAGCTTTTTAGAATCCTTGATTCTAATATATGTTAAGCATTGGGGCTTAATTCTGTTACTGTTGAGTAGGGCTGGCCCATGAGATTACACCTGCTCACCTCCATGAGAGGTCTTCCATGAGCACTGCTTGGAGTAAGCAATGGCTGTAGAATGGAGTCACTTTTATCTGGAAGGTGAGAACTTCCTTGGGTATTTCTCTTTGTGGTGAAATATCTTGTTGGCTCAGAAGGGAACTGAGATAAAGCTGGGGAGCCATGGAGGTTTGTTTTTATTTTGAGCTTAATTCTTTAGTACTTTTCTTTTTCTTCTCTTAAATAGAATTCAACCCCATTGCACAAAAGTGTCAGATTTGGCCCTGGAGAAAAGTCCTCTATTATTCATCAAGTAAGAACAGCAGGGGTAAGGCCACATTCCTCATGCCTCATGGCCAACTTGTCCCAGCTCTGGCCTAGATAAATACTTCCTTCAGGTGAGGTGTTCTTTCTCTCTGGTTAATTCAGTCCTTTGCCTTCTTGGGGAGACTGCCTACAAGAGGCCTGTGAGAAAAGCTGAGAGCTGAAGAAATAGGTGCCTGACAAATGGAAAGCTGCCTCCATCATAAAAATGTCACCACTGATGCTAAAGATAGCAGTGCCTTTTATGTTGTGGGCTACTGGTCATCAGGAACTTGACTGATGCCAACAAATTTCTCACTTCACGTGCTCGCTGCAGACCACAACCAAAGGCCCCCCCCGCCTGCTCCGGCTTCTGCGCAGGTTGAGGAAAGTGTCCATGTAATGATCTTTGTGGAGCAGAGCCACTTGAAGATCCCCATTCCAGGCTTCCTCTGAACAATATTGTGGGTTCCTATGGAAACCCACTCTCAAAGCAGATCTGTTGCAGCATGACTTGGATTCAGCACATAGCACTGGGTACTGAACAGGCTGACAATGCTGGTTGCTGCCTGGCTGGGCTTTTAGAGTATTGCTGAAATGCCACAAAACCATCTGTTTCTTCCAGGGGCCAAAGAGGATGGCCTGCCTCCCACATCGTGTGAGCAACTGCTGACTAAACCAGGCAGTGCTGAGACCCTGATAACCTGTGAGCCCTGCTGCTAGATAGCTGAGGTCCAACCCAGCCCACATATCGACTCCCTTTTTCTGTTATAGTTAAAATGTCATGTTTGGAAGTCTGTAGCTGGGTGAGCTGCTGTAACTTTGTCACCAGCTGTACAATCTCCTGTTAGGAAGAATTATGGATACTTGAGGCCAGGTCCTGAGATAGTATTGAGGAGCAGAGCTCCAGGCGACTGTCTGTTGGCATCCTACTATTTTTGCAAAATATAAATCTTGACACTGAGAGGCAGAGGGGCGTTTTAGACAATTCACGGGGCTAGGTGATGAGATCTCTTCTTGGCTCTGTGACTGGCCTGTTGACTGTCCTCCTTCTCTTCCTGTTTGTCCTCCTACACTTTGCCTGTTTGGCTAGAGGGTAAACTCTGAATCTGGGCCAGTCTCTCAGCAGGTGGCTTATATAGTGCTTGACATATTGGGGCCTGAATCTTGCTCATGGCCTCTAGCTGGTATTGTAATACAGAAGCTACATAATAATGCAGTCTGGTTCCTTCACTGCAGTAGATTGCCAGTTGTTTCATGTAATGCTCCCAGCTCAGCCCCCCAAAATAGGGTGGTATTTAGGGACAGAAAGCACAAAGAAGGTTAAGAATGCCCTTTCCTGTGGAGTGGATTAGCAGCAGCAGTAGCTTTGTTAATCTACTCTGCAGGGTTTGCTTCATTGTATTCTGTTAAAAATGGCATTTGGGGAAAACAGCCAGAATAACATTGAGCAACTTCCAGATTAAATTGCTACTTGTGAAGCTGGTGTCCAGCTGGATGGTATCAGGCATGCCTGACTTCTTGGATATGTGGCTGTGTAGACCCTTGATTGCAATGCCTCCCGTCCTGCGCATCTAATGCTGGAGGCATCTGTGCAGCTGAAGCAAGAGGAAATGAGGATCCATTCCAGCCCTGCATAATAGAGTTGGCAGGTTGATCTATTTGTTTTCAGTTAGTAGTTCCTTCTGATCCTTCCCCATTGCTAATTTGTTTGCTGTTTGTGGCCTGGCTGCTGGTGGCTTTATCCTGATTGTTTGTTTTGCTCGCATGTGTATTTGGGTTTGCTTGTTTGAAATGCAGCAGCTTAGGTGGCTGTTGCTTTTATCCTATTGCTGGGCAGTTACTGCAGCCACCGCAGTGATGTTTGATGGGAGTGGCACTGGCAAATGGCTTATCAGGCCTATTGGTTAGGCTGCAGCAAAGCTGAATGTGACTTTCTGGGTAGTGCCAGCCTTGAAGACTTGCAGTAGGCTTGGAGTGGGGCTAAGCTGGTGCAGAAACCTCTGCATGGGTTGAATTTCAGCCTATATCAGTAATCTGGAGAGTACTGATTAACCCATGCCTTGGTTCTGTCCACGGTATCCAGGACTTTCCAGAGAACACGAGCTGGATCCTATGGTCATTTCAAAGATCAGGCTGGGAATGGTGTATCCTGCTGACTCCCATTCTCCCAAGCCCTGAAGATTTCTTGGCACTGTCACTGGGCTGGTGCTTGGTTTTCGTTGTGGGTTGTAATGAGGGGATTATAGTCTCCTCTTCCTTCCCCACATCTGTGGAACATGGCCATCATCATTGGATGGGGTCCTGAGTTCCCCAGGCAGTGCTGACTGGAGTGGCCTGGAGAGCAGCTCCAGCCATCTGGTGCTTGCCTGGTGAGTGGCTGGCTTGCTAAGCTGTCGTTCCTCAAACATGTTGGCCCTGCTGCCTGCTGCTAATTGGTCTGACAGGCGGCAAAGGCATTTACACTCTCCTCATCTCCTTTCAGGCTGCATAGCACTCCACTTCTCCAGGAAGTGGTGAGATGTGACACCCATCAGGTCTCATCCATGTCTCCCTTTCTTTCTACCATCCTGTCACCTCCATTAACTCTGGTCTCTGCAGACTGGGGTAAGGAGAGGATGTAGTGCTGCAGGTGCTTTTCCTCCTACCCCTAGCCCCTACTTTTGGCTAAGAAGGAAAACAAGAGGTGGGAGTCTGCACTTTCTCTATTTAGTGCTGGCTGCAGATGGAGCCTGTTTTGCACAATGCCATCCCTCTTCTGGGACAGGTGTGAGGAGAAAGGGCCTGTCCTCTGATCAAAAAGCTGAAAGTTGGCTCAGCTTTCCTGCACACAAATACCTTTTGCATTCTGTGCTCTGATGCTGCCCCTCAGAACTTTGATGGGAGTATCTGTGAACCATATTTGTGTAACCTGAATCCCCAGTGATCTTGACAGTGTCTAACATCTGGCCTACCAGTCCTCTGATAGGAGTCCATCTCAGGGCATTGTAGGATGTGTGCTGGGGACTCCAGTTGCACTGCATAACTTGCATCAGGTCTGCATTGATGTCCCAGCATGTTGGGTGGTGCTGATGCCCTTTGGATGAGGCACAGAACATCATTTCATGTCATAGCACTCTGCCTAATAATTCTCCTGCTTACAAACCCTCAGGTTATTAGGGAGCAGGAGTACAGTTCAAATTGCTTTTTAGTTTCAGTTGGAAGAATTATACCCTTCTCTGCAATTAAGTGATGAACTCTGCCCAGAATTTTACTATTTACTTAGTGTTTCACACTTGAAACACTTCTCAGATATTAGCTGATGAGACAGAGAGAGAAGCACAGGGAGAGACAGTGAGACAGAGAGACAGATAGACAGGCAGACAGACAGAGATGGACAGAGTCAGTCAGAGAGAGAGAGTGACAGAGTGAGACAAACTGGCCAAGAGATTGACCAAGAGACTGACCAAAAGACTAACAGATCTATTGAGAGCCAGACTGAGACAGACTGACACACCAACCAAGAGCAACCCAGAATGCAACCTTGAGCGAGACCAACCAAGACCAAGAGCAAGGCCGACTGACTGAGAGCAAGACTGGCTGCGAGTGAGACCAACTGAATAAGACTGAACGAGAGTGAGAGTGAGCAAGATAGGCAGACAGAGAATGACAGACAGAGACTTTGGGGTGGGGGGGTGTCCACTGTTTGGAGTGATTGATCTATGTGGAAGGGTGCCTCTCCAGGGGTGGCTGTTAAGCCCCCGGAATCCCTGCAGCTGTCACTTTTTGGGTGCTCACCCCTTCATTCGTCTGCCACACCTTGATGTTTATTATTATTATTGTTATGAGGGGGGCTGCCCCAGAGCTTCCCAAATTACTCTCACAAAATAACCACCAGGTGCATGTGGTCTCTGCATTATGAGCTAATTGCATGGCTCTGTTCCTCCCCTACACCATGCCTCACAGATGGATCTTTATTGATGATTTCTTTCACTTAAGCCACTCTTCTGGGGTTCCTGGACCCTTGTTGGTTTCACACTCAGCCTCTCAGTAGGCTCTGGACACATCCCTGGGTCCCTAGGAACATTCTCCTGTCCTTAGTTCCTCCCCAGACCTCCAGACTGCTTCAGCTGTCCTCTCTGTGCTGGTGCTTCAGAGTAGCAGACCTCCGGCTGAGGTGGTGCTCTCTCAGCAGGGTCCAGTTCTTACTGCGAGCTTCTCTCAGGGCCTAGATTTATACCTACTGGCTTCCTGGGTCAGCTGACCCCCCAATCAGCCCTGGCCCGCACCTGCCATCAACTTCGCAGGCTGCCCGTCAGAGGGTGCTGAAGAATATCCCTGGTTTGGGCAATTTAAGCTCTGACCTACTGGGCTTTAACCATTCTCGTGACTTGAATAAGATTTAGATACTCCTACCGCGGTAGAACCTTGGGAGCCCCAGTCATGGACTAGAGCCCAGTGTACTAGACACTGTACAACCACAACAGAGAGATGCTGACTGCCCCAGTGAACTTAGAGTTTAAGCACAGGATGAGAGATGGTAGATGAACACAGGCAGATGAGGAGATCAAGGAAAGAGAGAGGCAGTGATGGTCAACAGCACAGCATAGTAGGCAGTGGTCTGGTGCCCCTGCTGGAAAGCTAGGCTGAGAGGAAAGACCACTGACTGAATGTTGGCTCTTCTACCCATGCCATGTGAGTGCCCAGGGGATATTGGGTGATGCTCTTCTGACCTGGGCAGGATTCTAACATATGCTTTGAAAGGTGCAGATTACCATATACAGTGCAGGATGTGAACCCTTCAGGCTGGCTCTTACATTACTAGCAGTCCAGGGAGACTGTCTTTGCTGGGCTCAATCTGCAGAAGATTGTGAATGGCTAAGCAGCTTTTGGTGGTGTGCCTGCATTGCCACAGGAGTGAAGTACTGCACTTGACAATCATTTTACAAGCAAATTCCACTTTGGTGTCAGTAGGGACGATTCTGTTGACTTAACTGATGTAGCAACTGCTCACCTTGGGTTTGAATCTGGCTGTGGACATTTTTAGTAGCGTGCAAAGATTGATCATAGCTAGAAAATGCTAAATTTTATGAAGAGGTGAGAATCTCCCTTCTTTAGCTGGTGACCAGATAATTGCATAGATTTATTTGTTTAACACTAGACCTTCACCGTAACATCTAAGCTAGCATTCATATGCACCAGGCTGATATTTGGTCCCCAGAAATGACTAAATTTCATATGCAGAGACTAGAAAAAAGCATAACATAGCAATTATGCTAGCCTCATACCTGCAAATAGGAGTGGTGGCACAAAAAGCAAAATTATAGAAGCAAGTGTTAAAAATCTTAAGTGCCTAGTAAATAACAGAACTAAATTATACTGGAGGAATCAATTGTACTCCCTAGATTGATTAAATTACTAAATGAGCCTGACTAATGGAATGCAATAGATGTATCTGCACTTGACTAAAGATGCTGAAATAATTTCTTCAATAAGAGATTTGAGCCGTTAATTGAACTTGGCTTTGATCTGAGTGCTGCCAAATGGATTGAAGACCAGCTGAATGACTATAGAAAGGCCTTCCTGTCAGAAAGGCCATAGCAGTCTAACCACCAGGTGGTGTGGGGGCAACTAGGTCAGCTCTTAACAAAGCAGCCTTTCCAGTTAATGGCCAGCTGGTTATCAGATTTGCCCCTTGCTTTCTTAACTGTACGCAAGCTTAGGGCACAGGAATGCTTGAAGTCTTGAGGCTCTGGATGAAAAGCATGTGGTCATAAGGGGGTTCTGCTTACACTTCAGCTGCAAGCAGTTGGGGGGTCAGCTGAAACACAGTTGACAGTTTTCAGCCTCAATTTTAACTGATTAGTGTTGTTTTTAAGGCGCCTCTAGTATTGTGCCAAATTAAGACCCCTCAACCTCTGAAGTTGCAAAACAAGTTGTCCTGGAGCTATTAGTTACCAGTGTGTCTGTAACATGGCTAATGGCTGAGACGGACCATGTGTTTCGTATGGTAGTGGGGAATATCTAAATCTCCTCCACTGTAGGCAGTTGCTTGCTATGTTGAAATCAGTGTAATAACTAGGTCCCCCGATTGTAGTTGGAGTGACAAGAGGGTGTCAGGCTTACCACCCCACCACCATTCCAAACCAGGGCAACACAAGCAGCGTTGCCTCTCAGGTTATCTCTTCATAGGATTGGAGAGCTAGTTCACCAGCTGGAGTAAGTGGCATAGCACCTTGGATGCCAGCTGGCCTCAAATGGCAGTGTTGCATCAGGTCCTGTCAAGGATGGCTTTCTTCATAGTATAAGGACTCTGCACTTGTGCATTTAAAACTAAAACTTAAATGAAAAACTCCATAGCAAAAGCTGTCTTCATGTGGGAAAGTTAGTGTATTTTTCAGGCCGTAATTTAGATTTCTTTTGAGCCACAGATTCAGACCTAAACATAGTCTCTTCACCCTTACATGGGAAATTGATAAGCCTTCCTTCCAGTCTATTAATTTCACCTCTTTTAGTGCATCTAAAATCATCTGTGAGGGCTCTCTCTCAGTAGTTACTTTGCTCTTGCTTTCAAAGCCTTTCATTCCAAAGCCCTTGGCTGTTTGTTTGGCCTGGGTCTGCTTTTTATGTCCTGTTCCAGCAGCGATTCCAACCTTGATGCTGCTTTTGTCTCCTCTCACTATCTGCTTTGTACCCTCTTTTAGGCAGTCTCTTTAGGAGGATAATTTTTGCTACTTATAAGGGGAAGCAAAAATGTCCTAATGTTGTGTCAGAGCATCCCTGAGGAAGGCGCAAAGGCCCAGTTGCTTACATTGCTTCTCTCAATGCTTTATCCTGTTTTGTTTGAAGCTATCTTGCACTGGCCTCTGGGGGATGGCAGATGACCTAATTGGCTTTCTCTGTGCCTGGCTTCTGGGAGTCTGTGATATATTTCATAGAATTTTTAAAGCTGGAAGGGACAGTAACTTTCATCTGTGACCCCCTGAATGTTGTAGGCCATAGTGATGACTGGCTGCCACAACATACCAGGCTGGAAACAATCTAGTATGCAAGAGGAATACTGTATTTACTATTTACTCATTGTTTTACTATTTACTCAGTGTTTCATACTTGAAACACTTCTCAGACAGTAGCTGATCTTTATAAGAGCCCCATGAGAGTGTGTGCCTGCGTGTTGCTTCATTTTCCAGCTACAGAAGCTGTGGCACAGGGGGCTTTGTGTAGCCTGCACAAAGCCATAGGGAAACTGGTATCAGAACCAGCCTTCAGATAGCAGAGCACTCTTATCCCGGAGCTATGCTGAGACTGTGCCTCTCTTCATAGCATTCAGGCCTTAGTATTGAGAGGGCCTAGTCTGCCATTTGTGGGAGTAACTGGGTATGTGTATACGTGCAATTAATTCAAAGTAATAAACTCTGGAGCAGTTTGAGCCAGAATAGACTACTCCTGCGCACAGCATCTACACATGTGCCTGGGACAGCAGAAATTTGAGCCAGGGTGGAGCAGTTTATGCCAGGGCTGCTTAACCCTGGGCTCCGGGTGGTGATGTTAGATGGTGATGGGGTTGGCTGGGGCACGAGGGTGCTGAAAGTATGGAGCAGTGTCACTAGGTGGCAGGCAGGAGTCTGGCCCCTGGCTGGCTAGGCTGACTAGGTGCAATTTATGCCTGTAGTTAGCAATGCACGCGTGTTTAATTGCAATAAATTACCCTGGCATAAGATAGTACTGTCCTCAACAGTACTATCTTACTGCAGCATTAATTAGTTTACTGTGGCCTAATACTGTTGCATGTGTAGATGGTGATGCTTCATTCCGCAGCTAATTAGTCTACTCTGCAGTTAAGCACATGTGTAGACATGGCCACTGACAGCTCTCCAGGCTTATGTTGTACCAGCAGCAGTAGAAGAGTGGGCACCTGATGCCAGCTTCTGCATTCAGGTGTGGGTGAAAATTTCTGACCATAAATAGCACCTACAGATGAAGGCCAGATTTTTGGAGATGGCTTCCCAGTCTTCAGAGATCTCTGCTATTTATTAGGAATGACTTGGGTTAGAGGTTTGATTTTTTGGCACCGTGTGTCATAGCTTCTGTTGGCGATGACCCAGCTCCCTTTAAGCCAAGGCTCCTGTGCTTAAAATTAGAGGTGCCAGCTGGTGCCTGGTGTAGGGGTGTCCATCAGCTCCTTGCTGATTCTTTTGTTTTGCCTACCTGTTCCACGTTGTCTGAGCAGGTAGAGCACTAAGATACACAGGGAACATGCTGGGAGGTGCAGGATGATTGTGGCATTTGTCTCTAGAGCTGCCCTTGGAGTGCCCTGGAGGGCATTTTTTGCAGAAGTCTATTTGGCACCAGCCCTTCTGTCATGACACTGTCCGTGCAAATTGAACACAGAGGTAGGGATGGAAATAGGGAGGGAGGAGAGAGGAATGCATGTAGTCAGGTGTTGGAGCTCCCATGAATATCAGCAAGCTCAGCCTTGTCCAGCAGAGGTGTTCTGTGTTGCACGATACAGTGGTACAGGAGGGCTATGACAGGGATGACACAACTGTAGCACAGAATAATAGCCTTGGGATAAAGTGGGATGGAGTTGCATTATGCAGGTCTGTTGCTGTACTGTAGTCTTCTCATCCACTTTCCACTGCTTATGCTCCTGGATGCGAATGGGGGCAGGGGATGGCAATGTCATATTCTCCACTTTTGAAATCGTCTCTCTTCCTGGAGCCAGTATGCCTCTGGCTTGCATCACTAGCCCCAGCTACAGTTGCAGACCACTTAGAGAGCCAGGACAGTTGCTGCCCTCTGTTAAGCTTTATGCATGCTCAGTGTTTTTTTGATGGGGGCTCAGATGAGGAAGTGGTTTGTTCCCAAGGCTGGTCAAGCTGTGCAGGTTGCTTCCCCAGGAGCGGTCCCTCTGTCCTCAGTGCTACCTTCAGTCACTTACAGAAACATCACATTTCTGCTGCTTTGGCTCAGAAAGCCTGGAAATAAACTGGATTCCTTCTCCGATAGCATGTTTCCATAGCAACTGAGCTTCCAGACTGCCAGGCACTGACAGCTGGGCTCAGGAGAGGGTACTGCTGACCCAGAAAACAGAAAGGGAGCAAGCTTCATTTTTTTTTTTTTTTATGATGTCTTGGTATAAAAACACAAAGCCCAAACCATCAACAGTGTTGGCTCACGCAGCTGTCACGGTTGGAGCTTGGGGGTCTTGATGTTCCTTAGTACAGGCTGCATCTTCACTGAGATGCTCCAGCGGGGCACAGGACTGATGTATTGGATCTGCTGTCTGGTTTGGTCAGACCTGCAATCTGTCCAGTTCAGTGTTGTGTCTTTGAGGCTGCTGGTGCAGGATATCATTAGAGACCAGTGTGACTACTCTAATGGAGGCAGTTGTGGGATAAATGTACACAGGGAATGTTTTTCCATCAGCGAATAGCTAGAGATTGGCTTATACTTGTAGACCACAGGCACCTGCTTTCCCTTTCTGTGGTTGTATTGGGGACAGTAACCACAGTTGCTTGCATGGAAAGGTATTGTTGGAGAAACAGATCATGTATCAACTACCTGAATTGAAACTTAACAGCTGAAAATAATGGAATTGCCACATGACCAGCTGGCTCTTGTAGCGCCTTTGCAGCCAGTTGTGGTCCGTGGCACAGTTGGAAACTGCTGCTTCAATTGCTCCTTATGTCTCTTATGTACAAGGGAATCTTAAGACTCCCAGAGTCAGGTGCTCTGAGGGATGAAACCTTCTTTCCTATCCTGTGGCCCAGTGGCTGAAACTGGCCATGCTTGGTCAACTCAGATTCACAATGTACTGACACTGTGGGAAAAGCTTGTGCGTCTTTCCTTCTACCATAGCCTCTCTGAACGCTAGCACCAAATCTGAAGAGGTGTTGTGCTATAGCATGTTAGGGTGAGATTACACATTACAGTTACATCATTGTGGCAAGGCATGGGTGGTGCTGCCACTGTAAGGACTGGGCAGGGAGGGGCAGGTGCCGGTTGATGGTGGCTATGTTAAGGCCCAGCTCCCTGACCTGAAGGCAGTTTGTGATCAGCCAGCAGAGGAGAAGCACTGCTCTGCTGAGCTTTGCCAGGAACACTTAGAGGTAAGGGTGAGGCTATGGGGATGGCTTGGAGGTCTCATTGGTCCTGATCATGACCAAAAACTGTATCCTGCTGGGGCAGGAAGGTCTGGTGGGGCTGCTGGTGGCACGGCAGTCCCCATGTAAATGCCAGGAGTGCGCACCTCCCTGGTGGAAGGCAGGTCGGGGCGCCTTAACCTCAGTCCCACCTTTGGGTGGGTTATTTAATGCAGGGAAGACCAGGTAAGCTTCCTGAAGTGCCTGAGCCTGCTGGGGTGAGTGATCCTGCAGGGCCAGGCACACTTTATGAAGCATGTGAGCTGGGAATGGGGGAACCCCGAACCCTGTGGGCAGGCAAGCAGCGTAGACTTGACCCGAGGTACTCGACTGGCCCATGCTGGGGCCAGGACCCAGAGAAGGGTCAAAAAGGCCAGGGCCCCACTGCGAGGGATGCCCACAGAGCAAAGAAGCTTGGGGTCCTGACTGGCCTGAGACGGGGCTAGGGCGTAAGGGGGAGCCAAAGGTCCCAGAGCGGGGACCACAGCTAATGGGTAAAGGGAATGGCTTAGTTTAGCTGCCTGGGATGCTGTCTGCGAGGCTTGGACCTCAGTGTAGGGGTGGAACGGAGCTGCGGATACCCCCTAAACATTGGGGTTCCAAATGGGCAGCCTCCTGCCTAATTAACACCTCAATACTATTACATCAAGGGGTGGCAGGTGAGTGAGGTGGGCAGCTGGCCCGCAGACAGGAGGCAGGCAGATGCTTGTACCGGGCATGAAAGCTTGCCCCTGTTACAGTCATGTTAAAAGCAATTAAAACTTGAATGATCACACATTAAAACTCATTAACTAGTGTTAAGTGCTCTTTAGACGTTTTAAAGTTATGTCACTTCAGGTGAGGATTATCTTTGAGCTGAGCTACCTAGCTCGAGTTAAGTTAACTTCTGGGTGTTCATTTGAGATAAAACCACCAATTTGCAGTCCTCCAGTATCTGAGGCGGCACTGCTCCCATGTGAACTAGCTATCTTTCAGGACTCTGTGGGCCTGGACTGACATCTGGGAACAGCTCACAACAGGTGGATGGGAATAGGGTGGGTGGGGAGGGAGGGAAAAGGGGTGAAGAAGGGTGGTGGACCCAGGGGGAGTGGTGCATGGGGAAAGGATGAGAGGGGCTGGATTGGAGAGAGGGAGTGGGTGGGTGGGGAGTTGCCAGACTGCTGCTCCCTCTGTCCCCCAAATTGCTCCCCCAACTCCAAAATTGCCCGCTCAATCCACAGATTGTCCCCTGCCATCCCACTTGCCCCCTCTGCTCTCCATTGGCCCCTCCATTCCCCAGATCGCTGCCCTGCCACCCTGATCAACCTGAGAGTGGCAGAATTGCCATTGTGGGGTCCCTACTCTCTGCCTCCTTCTGGGGCCTCTGCAGACCATGCCACCCCTGTGCACCCAGATCCAGCCCCCACCAAGTCCTGCAACTAAAGGGAAGGCAGGGGGATGGGGCAGGGTGATGCAAGGAGCTTCCAAGCAGCTGCAGGGGCCAGTGGGGGCTGGATTTGAGTGTGCGGGGGCAGCATAGGCTGGAAAAAGCCTGGGAGCAGACAGGGAGGGAGACCCCCATCTTGCTGCTGCTGCCAGGCTGAATGGGGTGGCAGGACAGTGATCCAGAGGTAGGGGAGGCTATCTGGGGGTGGAGGGACTGATTGCGAGGTGCAGCAGAGATCTGAGAACTGATGGAGGGCAGCAGGGTGACTTGGGGGGTTGAGGGGGTGATCCAAGTGACTTGGGGGGAGAAGGGGGGGTGCTTCCCTCTTCATCCCTGGCCTATACTGTGGCAAGAGAGCTGGTGAGCAGGGCAGGCATGGAGCAGATTTGCAGGCCCTAGCCATGCCTCTGCTCACCAGCCTTCTAGCAGCAGGTCTGAGAAGTGCTCATTACACAGTGTATTAGTCCCAAGCATGTGACTGACCATCATTAGCACTGGTTAACCTTAACACAGGCTAACATTCCTTAGAATTAGCACCTGCTACCTCTAATGCAGGGGCTGGCAAAACATGGCTTGTGGGCTGAACCAGGTTACCAAGGATTCTGTCCAACCCACGGTGGGACCTGTGGCCCCACCTGACCCAGGCACAGGGGGCAACCTGGGCTGTGGTGCATGTTGCCAGTCCTGCCACCCCCAGGTATGCAGCAGGCTGTGGTGGTGCAACGGCCAGATTCAGCTTCCTGGAAGCCCTGGCAGCAGTGGCTCCTTCTGGCTGCCACTGCCAGTGTCACCGCCACCACCAGACCTGGTCACCCTGGCCCATCCACCCCAGACCCACTGTCAGGAGCGCCAGATGGAGCAGGTGGGCAGGGTCTCCATGAAGACCGGCTCAGGACCGTTACTGGCAGCACTCTTGGCGGGGCGGATGGGATAGGGCCGCAGGTGGGTGGGGAGCGCCATCCGGCAGTGGAATGGATGGGCAGGCAGGGCCAGGATTGCTGGGTGGTCATGCATGGGGTTGGGACCTAGGGCAGAACCAGTGCTGTGGGCAGGGGCATGCGGGGAAGTGGATCATGATTCTGCCCATGTCCTGGCCCCAGGCTGTCACTGCCTTATTCAGGCCTCAGCCCTGCCTGTCTGTCTTGCTCCTGGATACTGCTCCCAGTCTACCTGCAGCCCTATGCCATCTGCCTGGCCAAGCATCCCTTGGCTGCCAGGGTCCCAGCCAGTCTCCATGGAGACCCTGCCCACCTGCGTGCTCCATCTGGTGCCCCCAGTGATGGGTGCGGGCTGGACAGGCCCAGGCCAGATAGGATCAATTGCCCCCTCCCCTCCACTGCACCGGGCCATGTCAGCACCCCACCCTCCCTACCCTCCCTGGCCCACAACAGCTCACCAAAACTCCCTAAGTGACCCTCCACCCAAATGACTGCCCACCCCTGCTCTAATGTGTAATCTCTCTCTTAATGTCATTTCTGACTATAGTGGATAGCGGTAATGCTGGTTACCCTGGCATTATTGCAGTTAGTTACTGCAGCTATTAGTTTTTTCACTTTTCTGAATTTGCTCCCAGATCTACAGATTACCTTTTCTCTTTGAGTTTGCAGCGTGGTATGCCCTCCTAACTTCAGTTGTTTACCGCGTATTAAATATCTTATGACTAAGGGTTGCTTGCTGGTCACTTATGTCGTGGTGTTCAACTAAAAATCAGTTGGTAGGTGTATTCCTTACCAGCACCCACAGGATTGCTGCCACTGCTTCACCTACATTGTTCCCCTAGGTTTGTCTGCCACCGACTTTCATTGCCAGTGGTGATCAAAACCAGTAAATTTGGTGGCAGAAAATGTGAGGGGGAGAGTGAGAAGAAACCTACTTCTGGTGGTGGCTGCATTAACCTACTGGGTGCTGGCTGTACTGACACAGCAGCTCTAGCAGCCATGGCAAAAAGCCCCACAGACCCAATAACCCACTTAGATGTTTGACACCCCTGACAGCCTGCTCACCCTTATTCATGTCAAGTTTCTGAACTACAGGCCATAAGACCTGTTGGTTTCCCTAGTTGTGTTACTGCTTTACCTAATCCCTAATATATACATTTATCTCTATTTGAGCTCCAAGCCTCCTGAAGGCTCAGATCAAGCATAGTCTATGCTTGCCTGGCAAGAGAAACACCATGACCATGGAGGCAGTGTTCCTAGCTGCACCAGGGAAGACTGCTGTCCTGGCACAGGGATAGTACCTGCTAAGGTAATGTATAGTAAACCTCCCACTTAGCTGCTGAAGTGGAAAGTTTTGGCTTTAAGCCCACTTTATGGCGGTGGGAGACTCCCCCCTGGCTTGCCCCTGAGGTCTTATAGCTGAGGGCAAACAAAACTCAGGGGCATTCGAACCCCAAGCCTCTGGGCTTGGGCCTGCAAGTAGGATGCCCACCAAAGGTTTTGGGAACATCTGAAGTCCCAGATGGGGGTGGAGGATGTTTGCCAGTAGTCGGGCCACTTATGGATCTGGACTCTTAGATTTGGAATTAGTTTTGGCTAATTTGGCCTGGGATACATACATTTATTAAAAAAAACAAACAAACCTCTAGTCCAGCTCCAGGCCTGCAGACTTTGGAAGAACTGAGGCACCCTTCATGGACTCCCTCCTGGGCCTTTCTCTGGGCCCAGGGAATGCCAAGACAGAATCACACTTTGGGCATGACAGGGCCTGGGGCCAGACTAGCTGCTCTTTACAAACTCCTGGCTCCCATTCATATGTTAAGCAGTGTGCACCACCAAGGTTGTAGCTGACATGCTTCATGGCGCCCAGTGGAATCGCTCAGCAACTTCCCATCAGGAATTTTGACACTAACACACCTGTTGTGGAGGGCATCTCTCTTGCCCTTCTCTTACTTTAATTACTGGGAACATTTGCATCAGAACTGGCTCCTGGTCTTATTTTGAAGTCCATCTGCTTCTCCGTCTGCCTGTTCCCTTCCTGAAGTATAACCTGCTGCCTGTGACAACTGGTCAGTGCCAGAGTAGCGTTGTTGAAATGCAAAACTCTAGAACTCGTGGTTCAGAAATGATACCTTTTATTAGACCAACTAAGAAATCACAAAAAAATTAAATTAAATTAAAATTAAAATCTTTAATTTTGCCTGAGCCTGAGAAAGGGTGTGTGTCCCTGAAAGCTTGCAGAAATTTGTTTTTTTTTGCAATTTCTTAGGTGGTCTAATAAAAGGTATCACCGCTAAACCACAAGTTCTAGAGTTTTGCATTTCTTTTTGTCTCAGACCAACACTGCTTATCCAATACATCCCTGAAACAGAGCAGTACTGTGCCACAAACAGAAGCATTGAGAGAAAGAGCATTGCTGAGGCACTCAGTATCTACAACAGTGATTCTCAAACAGAGTGCCAGGGCACCCCGGGGTGCCATCAAATCTTTTGAAAGATGCCCTGAGATGTGAGGAGATAAGCAGATAAACTAAACAGATTCAGGCTTGCCTCTGCCTGAATTATCCTACACCCATTGCCTACCCGTTCTGTAAGGAGGTAAGCACTATAATAAGTAAATAAGTAAATCAGTTTTTGAAATTGGGTGTCACTCAATTTACAAAAGTTATGGAGGGGTGCCTGAAGTCCAGTGGTACTGTGAGCTAGGTGAGGAGTACCTTTGAGTCCAAAAATGTTGAGAACTGCTGCTGTATGCAGTGTAGATGGATAACAGCTGGTCTTGCACAAGGACTTTCAGCCTTAGGTAACAGGTGCAGATCCAGCTCAGAACCCATCCATGTACTGGTATTAGTGACCTCAGTTTCCTGGGCCAGCTAGTAACACAATCGGATGTAAAGTACTTAAAAATCAGAGGCAGATCTGTTTTTTGTGTCCTAAACTTATTCAAATGACTGAGAGTGAACTGGAGCTGATGGCTTTCAGGCTTTTTTGTCACTGGGAGATTTAGCTCTGATCCCAGGAACCAGTATGAATCCCTTGAGCAGAGGGACAGAGCTACTCTTTACACTGGTGTGGCTTCTCATGACCTGGCACTGACTGCAGTAGTCTGACTTGAGGACCTGTCCTTACCACCTCAAGAGCCCAGGTGCTCTGCTGTGTATAGATTGCCTTGGCTGCATAGAAGGTGAAGGTAAAGGCTCAGCACCCCCAGATGGAAACTTGTACTCAAAAGTGGTTTGCACACAACAGTTCTTGTTTGTGAGGGAAGGGGGAGGATTTCTCCAGTTTAATAGTTGCTGAATTTGAATGTTTTTTTTTAAGCTTGGCCCCAAATCTTCCCTTCCTTTTTTCCTGGATAGAAGTTCAGAAGCTGTAGTGATGAGTGACCTTATTAAAAACCTAGAGGAGTAAGTCTTAATGAAATGTTTCCAAAATGTTCAGTAACCTACTTCTGAGCCACATTGTGATGCATAAATATTTGAAATGGCTGTTTTCCTATTGAAATGAGGAAATTAAATCATCTTGTGAATGTGTTGATGCAAAATCTTCATCTGAATGAAACTTTGCACTGCAAGATTAAAAATGTCAGACTGGAGTGATCGCTAAGAAAACAGGCTGTTTTCACTCAACTTGTTTTGCAAATTGCAGCAGCTCTTTGCTGTTTGAATTGTAAAACCTTCAATTGCTGGGCTTTGTTTGTCTAGATAAAGAAGCTTTCAGTAGTCAAACTTCATCTGAATATCTAGGAATTAACACCTTAGAGGTGGGTGTATGCCTGTGAAGTAAACACCTCCAAACTCAGGTTCATCTGTAATCTCTTTAATTTTTCCCATTTTTAGCTTTCTTGTTAATGGAGAATTTTCAGAGAAAGCCCAACCTATGTGTGTGTTTCTTGTTTCCCCCCAAATAGGAAGCATGCTTGAGGCAGGTCTAAGTAAAATCCATTGTGCACCCTGCTTCAACAAGGAAAAGGGGAGCTGATTCACCATTGCAATATATGTTGGGCAGTCACTGAAACTAATATAAAGCAAGTACCAAAGCTTGCCTTTAGGGTTCCTACTGTTTTATACCACTGCAAAATGGATGCCAATGACTAAGGAGCAAAGCAGTGGAGAATTGGGCCCTTGTGACTAAGGCTATTTGCTCCTACAGCCCTTTAGTTATTTTGCATACAACCACTGAATTCATCCTAGTGGACCTCCAGGGAGGGGTTGCTGTGCTTTGGGGAGAGGGGATAAAGGAGCCTGGCTGAACCCTAGACTCCATTCCTGCGGAGCTATGCAAAGGAAACTTCCATTTGGGTTCATTAGGAAACATGTGGTACCTCAAAGCCATGTGAACTTGGTGAGTTGAAATCAGAGGAGTCTGGCAATCCAGCCAGTAGGGACAGAAGCAACCAAAGCTTTCAGACCTTTCTGCAGTTTGGGGTGGATTTTCTTTGCCTGTAATGTTTGTTCTACCTCAGTCTGTCTACCTTGGCTTTCTCTTCTCCCACCCCTCCAGTCTTTTTTGCCATCTTCTCTCTAATTTGTCTCCTCATCTTCTTCCTGTCCTTTTTAGCTTTTTTTTTTCCTAAGATTCCCTCCTCACCTCAAAAAATGCAGGTTGTATTTTATCAACGTGCCATTCACTCTACTTGCATCCCATCTGTGCTCCATGCTATGTCTTGTTTGTTGAAACTGGTAAACTCTTTGAGCTATGGACCATCTCCTATTCTCTACTGCAGTGGTTCTGAGCCTTGTTAGACTCAAGCCACCTCTCAGAAAATGCAAGCTCTTGGTTTTCACTTGTTGTTTGTTGTTGGAGGGTGGGGGGCGGGTTAAGACTATGGAAAAATATATAGAGCATTGCAAAGAACTCAGAAAACCCACAACAGGTCAGAACGTCTCTGATGGCATGGATTCCTATTTGAAATCTCTGGTTGCTTTTATAGATTGTGTAAGTGCTTGTATATACCTAATCATCTTGATAGTATGCGGCTCCTCATGGCATCCTGGTTCAGAATCACTGCTATATACTCTCTAGCATGGGGGATGGAGCGAGGAAAGAGCAAATGCAGAGAAGAATGTAAGAAGGGTTAGTTTGTTGTAGTTTACTTTTCAACTCCCAGCTTCTCCCACCTGCTATAATACTAGATTTCCTTCCCCTCTTGAGGGTGCAGCTCAGTCACCAGGGGATCTCAGCTGTGCCACCTAATATCACACCTCCTAAATCTGACTAATTGAAGTTTTCTGCATTTCAGGAGACAGGCTACTGACAGCCAGGACATCGGTGGGAATTTTATACTAGCCATCTCTTAGGAGCTTCAGGATGAAAGTACTAGTGAGCTGCAGTTTGGAACCTGGCAAAAGTCTGGAGTAGAGTAGGAATGAACAGGCTGGAGGCCTGGAGAAGGAAATGCCTGGGAGGGGCAGGGAGAAGGAGGAATAAATACTTGAGAAGAAGAAGACAAAATGAGGTAGAAGAGAAGGAATGAGAAACAAGGTATATAAAAAAGAAAAGGTATTAGCTGGGACAAGGGAACTTTCAGAGTTGGACAGATCTTGCTTGTGAGATAGTATTAATTACTTATGATAGGGCCAGACTGAGCTATGGGTTTCTTGTGCCTGCTGCTATGACTGGAAGGTCCTAAGCCATTGTGAAAAGGAGAAGTCTTCCTTGCTTGGTTTCCCAAAAAGGGATCAGCACCTATTATTTCCAATGGGAGAGAAAAAAAAAAAGGGCACAGAAAGCATTATTGGGTCCGTTAGTAATTTAAGTACACAGTTATTACCTGTTGTAGACTTTTCCACTTTTTGGCTGGTTAAATTTTAGGGCTGGTGCAAACTGGGGATGTCTACATGAGACGCTACGTCACCGTAGGGATGAGCTATGGCGACGTAAAATCGGCAGGCCTGAACTGTGATGCCAACACTACTGTGAAGTAGCAATGAACTACTATGCAGGTGCTTGTTGCTACTGTACAGGAGTATCGGAAAAGACCCATGAGCCACTGGGACTGCACAGTAATGGCTGTTACTGCACAGTTATTTAGTACTTGCTAAAGCAAGGGCTAAATCACTGCTCAATAATAACTGTGCAGTCAGGCCCACTATAAACACAGCCATGTCAGAGGACTTTTATACAGCCTCTTTCCTGACCTGCTTACAGCTTCTTGTGGAGAAAGGATCTTAGCTATGCCCTTTACCCAGAGTTGCTTAGAGCAAATTGTCCAGGTACATCTGTAATACAGATGAATCCCAAGGAATGGGACTTTTACCACTTCTTTGCCTCCTGGATTTTGCTATTAGTCTTTCAGCAGAAGTCTGTTAAATCCCCTCATTCTACCTTGTGAAGTTCCTTGGCTTTTATACTCCTTTCATTTACTAGATGGGTATTAACACCCAATAGTTGTTATGATCTAGGTGATCACAGAAATTATTGCTTCTTTTTCCTGTGTCTCCTAGCCAGCTATCTCAGGTTCAGATTGTCCAAACTAGTCAAACCTGGCCCACTTGTAACAGGGGAGGTGGCACACATGGGAGGAAATGAGAGAAAAGGGGCTGCAGGTGTACCCACGGGTTCTCTTGAGGTCCCTTCCAGCCTTACTTCTCTATGATTTAAATTTATCCTTGCCTAGACTTTTAAAAGGTTTATGCAGCCCTCAAATCAAGACTTACCCTGAAATAAAATAAAGCCACGTTATCCTTGCAGCCATTTACATTCTGTCCCACATCCTGGGGCCAGATGTGCCCATACATAAATGCACAGAATCCCTCTTGCCCCCTTCAAGAGCAAAGGGTACTCTGAGGCTAAAGATGTTCACATTGGAGGGTTAGTGGAGAACTTGGTCTTTCAAGAGGAGGGAAGGTATTTTAGAATATAAAGAGTAGAAGGATAGACTTAAATTTGAGACAAGTGACATAGGATCACTTGGCTTGAGGCAATCTGATATGTCCTAAGAGTTATAATCGCAGACTAAGCATCTTTGCAGAGCTTCTGCAAAGGTGATCAACCTAGCTGCAACTGATTTTTGGAAGGAGCTTTTTGGAAATTAAGGTTTTGTAGGGGAACAGATGCACTGTGCCTCTCCTGAGGGCAGCACAATACTTAAGAATGAACAAAACCCTTCTTTGAAAATAAACCTTGTTACAAGAAACTGTATTATTTCCCTATTTTCCCACATGCAGACACTTGTTTATGGCACAGTTTCAGAAGAGTTCTGAAAAACAGCACTTAAATTAGTACCTAATTCAGGAAATATCTCATGAGGGGTATGAGTCCAGCAAAACTAAGCAGGAGGGAAAGAAGGGAACCTGTCAACCAGTTGGTGTGCAGTGTTCTGTTATTAATGGCAAAACTGATGGATTTTGAACTTGGATTCCCCTCAAGTTTTAATGGAAGCCTCTTAGCCTGAAGGATCATATGTTACGTAGATGTAGGATGGTCATGGTTTTTGTGCTGCAAGTGGTAAAACTCCCATGAAAAAACTGTTCATTCACCCTTGGTTTCCCTCCCTAGTAACACCCTATTACTGAGGTAGCCCCTTGTAAAGTCCACAGATCTATTTACTGCCAGAAGAAAGGACATTTGGGCATAATTTCAGATTGTGAAACTTTACCTGAATTTAAACCTTATTTTTTTTCTGTGAGTTGAAGTGAAACTAACTTTTGCAGTAGCAAGAAGTGTTGGCATGAATTTCATGTGCTAACAACTTTTGAATTAAAGATGAAAGGAATTAGCTCTACAAAGCAGCTTTGAGATGGCTCTACAAACTGGCACAGGCTTCAAAGGTGTGGTCTCGCAGTCTGACAGGTCTGGGAACTGCTTCTTAAAAAAAAACTTTACTACAAGCAGTAGGAACCACTGTAAGTCTGCAGGCTTTCTGCTAGAAGAAAGGCTGTCTTGGGGTAAATTCAAACGTTTCCTATTGTCTTCTGGCTAAAGCAAAGACTGTCTCTTAGCATGTACCATTCCTTGCACAGCTGAGCTTGCTTTTACAATAGTAGCATCAATTGTTCTGTAATATCTTACTGTTCATGAAGGAGGGCGGGGTTAATCAAGACTTAAGGATACATTAGAGATGATTAGGGTTGAATGTATTTAATTATGTACCCATGATCTGTTTAGATTCTGGATTAGACCTGACTTAAAGTGTTAATGCTGTTCGTCCTTGCAAAGTAAGGTATTTAATTTAAGGATAGAGTAATTTAGTCTTAAATAGCTGATTTATGGCTTAAAAGTCATTTGTTTGAGAACTAGTCCTCTTGCCATGATGCAGAATTGTGTCCTGGCTCTTCACCATCCAATGCTTATTGAAGAAAATCAGATAAATGTAAACAGAAGGAAACCCATGTTAAGCTAGTATAGAAAATGCAATAGAGTTATTTGCTAATTAGAAAAATAACAGCCATGTTAAAGAAAGGAAGCTTCACCAGGATATTTATCTGTTTTCCTTCTGGCAATTTTAAGTACCTTAAACTATCCACCTGAAATCAGTAGAGCTGCTAGAAAAGCAGTTGGGCTTAGCAATCAATTGGATAGGCTGGTTCAGCACCTAGGACATTGCCAATGAAAATCTAGGTGTTTCAGGAACTGGTATTATAGTTCATTAATAAGAAGTGCTCTTCCCTCTTTTTCTGAACCAATGTCCTATCATAATGTGGATGCTGGGCAGGTAGAGGTACTGTCAGTAGCATAGCTAAAGACAGTAGAGCAGGGCACCAGCCCAAAGCACTAGTTGGAAAGAGGAGCCACTGGCACCTCCCTGGCAGCAGCCAGGTTGTGAGGGCACCACACCTCTGCAGCAGCAGCATCCAGGGGTTGGCAAACCCTGCTGTGTCAGCAGCAGCTAGTACAGGTAAAATTGCCCTTTCCCTCAGGCTCTTGAGCAGGATTTTGCTCAGGCTCTAAAATGCGCTAAAGTATGGTATTTAGAATGAGTCAAATCCTGAGTGCCTGCTTCTTGTAGTTTAAAGGGTGTCCAAATTCTGCTGCGATTAATTAGATTTACAGGGGAAGTGGTAGTCTAGCTGGATACAGTTACCTTCCTACTTTAAAGGGCTGGATGTGGTGTGAAAGGGATACTCTTAAACTTCATGGCCAGACTCCTATAAAAATGTTTCTTGATACATCTACCATACTACTAAGAGCAAAAGAGCTGGAGGAGAAGAAGAAAAAACAAGACATGAAGTGATAAATGGATTCACAAGAATTAAAAAGAATAATAATTGAAACAACAGACTACAAAAGTCACTAATCAGTAGAGTTAGGCGCTCAGATTCTTAAGTTATTGAAATTTATTGACAAAGGTGTTTGCCTTGTGAATGTCAATAGTGAATATAATAGGTAGTGTGTGCCTGATGTCTCTTCAAATAGACTTTATTGAACTGTGTTTGAACTGCAACTACAAAGTGCTTCTTAGTGCTAATCACATTATGAATACATTACTAGCTTCTCACTGTGTGGCAGGTTCCTTTGTTTTGAGGTGGGGAGATTGGAGAGAGAGTAAGTAAGGAGGTTCAGATTTGCATTTAGTCTTTTCTTTATTACACTCTCAACAGTCTGATCTCTGGGCTGGTAGGAGTATATATCCAGTGAAGAGACAAGACTTGGCATAAGCAATGTGTTGATGAGCCAAGCTATCCCAACTAGCTCCATGCTATGAGGACCTGTTCTCATCACAAAAGTGGTCTTTCTTTTAGTGACCCTTACTTTTAAAGGCAGGTGCTTGGTGAAATGAAGGGCCGACAAGAGCTCATGAAAACTTTCATTTAAAATCAAATTTCACTTCCCACCATGTGTTTTTAAAAAAAAAAAAAAAAAAGATGTTTTTTTCCCCCTCTGTGAAACTTAATTTTCCTCTTGATAGCACTACTTGTTTAGCATTTTTTCATTTAGGGCATTCTGGGCTTCTGAGCTTCTGGGCATTCACTTCCTCTTGCCAGCTTTGCCTTGGGGGTGATTTAATCACTAGATGCAATTTCTGAGCTTAGGTCCTAACTTTTCAAAGCCAAAAGTTTCCATTTTAAAAAATGCAGTTTTGGAGACAGATCAGCAGAGGGGGATATCAAATTCCATAAAATCCATTTAAAACAACAAACAAAAAACCCACCTCCTCAGCAGCTGTAATGAAAATACCATCTAGAAGTAACTATATTGCATGGCTATGGCTGTTCTTATCTGCTATTGTGCTGCAGTACCCCTTGCCATTCTACTGAAGTCTTCTAACCCGGTATGCTATCAGCCAGGACAAAGTGAGTGCAACTTCCTAATGCTGGCCAGTATATAACTACTAGTGTTGCCCCTTTGATCCAGGAGGTAGGTCAGAGCTTCTCTTTGCAGGATGGTTCCATTAAAGATGAGAAAGGAAACACACAAGTTAGGCATATTGGTTTAATTTTGCCTAATTTCAAAGTCCTATTCCTGCCATTCGCAAGGAGACAAACATCAGGCATCACTGGTGATGAAACTCACTGGCAACCTTTGGCATGACACTGTGCATTTACAGAACATCTACCGGGAACCAGCTTATCCCACACTTTTGCTCTACCTTATTTTAGCAGGAGACCTCCCTCATTTCGCACAGATTTCACACTGCTTCACTTGCTCCTGTTTCTCACCTCCCTGAGTGTGCTGGTTGCTGTAGGGTCCTGCTGTCTCATTAAAGTTGTAACTGAATCTCCAGAGTCCTGTGTACTGGTACAGGCCCTCTGTCCCAAGCCACTCTCTGTTACGCTCATGCAGTGTTATTGAACAGATGTAAGCGGGGACAAAATTTAACCTAGCAGTGGCTGCTCGAGGGCAATTCTGGGTAGAATGTGGGAGCCATCGTGTGCTAGCAGCACAATGCCACAGTTTGTAAGAAGCACATAAGTGTTGGTGCCTGGTCTTTCAATTAAATTTTGGTAAACAAGTCTGTTCCTGATACACAGGGTGGAACTGAACCTAGCTCCCTTCCTCTAAGGGTGTGTTTGGCCCTGCAGGAAGTAACATGGGAGGGCACAGCAGTAGGAGAAGAAAGGAGTGGAGCCATGTTGGTCTCCTGGACCTTTCCTCTTCCCTGTCATATGAGGCATGTTGTTGGGTTGCCAAAGGAAATAGGAAAGGGTTTCTGGCTTCCTGATTAGCCCTGTCTTCTTTAATCCCAGGGTTTGGACTTGATGTCCCAGGAGGCCATTTGCTGCCCTTGCATTTAACGGTTGTTCTTAACTGAGGGGATCTTCAAAATTGCTGTCTCTAGTGGGTTACGGAATAGAGAAAATCCCACACAATTTACTGATTCGTTTTGATGCACTGGCTGGGGGAGTAGTTAGTTGATTGCACGATTTCACAGTGATTACACACTTAATTCATACAACACAATTTTATTTTAAAACTCTTTGCTATGTATATAACGCTGCTTAGCTTTAAGAAACACCACAAACATTAAGAACACAATAACTACATATATCAGAAACAATGCTCCAAATGCACTTCCTTCCCAAACAATGCTATAAGAATTAGTATTACAAAAACAACTACAATTACAACTAAAAGTTAAATTTGAATCAATACTGTTATTTTTCATAATATACTTACAATCCTAGAATTCCGAGAAGCCAAATACCAAAATATGGTTTCATTCCTCAGTAGTACAATTTAATGGGTTGGCCTCAGTAGTACGGTTCAATGGGCTCGCCTCAGCAATACAATTCAATGGGCTGGCCTCAATACTGATAGGAATAAGTCCCCTTCTTTCATTCCCTTTCGGGCGCTCTGCAGCTTCAGCGTGAACTAAGAGATTCGTGTTCACGGAGAGGGTGGTTCAGGTGATTAGTCTGATCCGGCCTACACTTGCGATTCTTCCTTTGTTGTTCTGCAAGTGAAGTCACCTCCAAATTGGGACAGTAAGTTACAGTTTTTATTGAGTGAGCTGCCATCTTGGGCCCCTCCTACTCAAGCCTGTCATTACCCCCAAATTTGGGCTCGGATCTTACTCAACAGATTCTTTTGCTTAGTAATTAGTTTCTTTTTGTTGATCATTTTAATTATTCTAGGGAACTCCCATACCACTGCAAGTGACCTTTTCTTACCAATCTGTCAAAAGGCTCTAGGGTTTGATCTCTCGGAACTCAGGATATTTGTTCTTTGTAAAAGACTTCTAAAGATAAAATTCAGAAGTTAAGACTTTAAACAAAGTCAGGACCTTTTGCACGTAGTCCAAAACAATGAGCTAGATAAGGAGATAAATATTATCTTCTTCCTGAAACTGGCTAATGGGCAACCATTACAAACATTCAAACTATTTCATTCAATATGACAATTGCCACTATGACCCTGTACCAACCAGTACAAGGAACAATATGCTGCTAACACCCTTTACCATGCCACTGCTAAAAGCTGGGGAGTTGAGGGCACTGCTTATGTTCTTCTGTTGCAGTGACAGGGAAGTAATTGGTTAATATAGGCTTGGAGGAGTCTTGGGAAAAGACCAGCAGGGGAGACGGTTAATGGAAGGGGTTACAATTCCCAAGAGGGTCGGTGCCTTTTGCCCCATGAAGATTACCAGCAAAAATCTTGCCACTTATGAGGAGTTCACCAGGGTGGGTAGTGCGAGACACTGTATGATATGGATTGCTTTCTGGGTTGCTGTCATATGGCCCTTGATATAAAAGGCAGGAGGAATATCAGCAAGTCAATCAAGCCATCCATTTGGAATTTTAATCTACTTCAGAGCTCCCAGATGCTGTTGAAGCAAATCTTAGCGCCTTGTCATATATTACATCTAACATATTAACTGCACTTAAAGCACCAGCATTTAACATCCAAGTATTCAAATAGCAAAATACATAGCAAATTTAAGACTTTTTTTCGGATGGGGTGTACCTCCAGATCATATTATCCAGCATGTGTTGAGTTAAAAGTCCAGCTGCTCCATGAAGGTGGTATGATAAGGAGACTGGTGTGGTGGGCAGGGGAGCTGAGACTGACAAACAGCTGTTTGTTGGTCGTAATTCCACCCCTGCCCCACCAACATCAGAGCATGTTCAAGACTGTTACGGTGCTGGGGCTGGCACCAACAAACAGTAGATTGTTGGCCCCAGCCCCTGAAGCTCACCATAGCACACCAGAGTCTTTAGTGGCTCCAGCACTTAGGATGGTAATAACCATTACTTTACAACTGCTCAGAAAACTTTCTAACTCATAGTAATGTTTGCTACCATCGACATAAAACATGTCCTGAGTGTAACGTGCAGCAAAGCCTTTGGATTCATTAGCTTCTGACACTGGCATTCACCATGAGGTGTTTTATAACTAGTTGTGTTATAACTAATAAAACACACAAAAAGGTGCGTTATAAGGCTTTAGGACCTGGCAGGCAGCTAAAGCCATCAGCAGTTTTTGGCGCTGGGCTGACAAAATCAACAGATACTCTTTTTTTCTTCTTATAAGTCAGGGATATCAAAGGTATGGCTTGTGGCTGGCTCATGGTGCTGCCTGTGGGTCTCAAATGAACCTGCATGCCATATGTTGCATAAAGTACTTGTCTACGGTCTCAATTTGGCCTGCCTGTGGACTGGCCCTATACCTTTTGTCTGGCCTGTGGGACCTAATGAGTTCAATACCCCTGATATAAGGATACAATACATGCAGAAATTTCACATACTTCCTCCTCTGTGTTGAGCATTGTATCTGCTTCTAGATGCAGGTAAACATAAGCAGATCCTTTATCAGTTTGTTTATTGAAAGTCAGACTGCAATGAAGAAATTCCCATTTTAGTTTTATAAATTAAAAAAAAAATCTCTACCTGATGATAGAAGTAAGTGTGTGTGGGTCCCCTTTAGCAAACCTCTCCAGCTATTGGTTATATATTACTTAGAGGGGAAAAAAAAGTCTTTAAAAATGAACAGCTGGCCCTTTAAGAAGCCTCCTGATCTGGTGTGACACTCGATGGGGATTTTGATTCACTGCCCGAAAGGCACTTAGTACTTCACTTTTCATATTAGAGGCAGCAAGGCAGGTTTTACCCTGACCTTTAAGACTGAAATCGCTGGCCATTTTTTTGTGTCAAGTGGGTGAGTGGGAATATAGCAAGGTTAATGCCGCAGTCTAGCACTCTGTTACAACTACTGCACACAACATTTCATCCACATCTCCTCTTTCCAGAAAGGGCTAGGCTCTCCCTGGTGCAAAAAGGCCTTGACTGCTGTGGAGCTGTCTTTCATCACTTGAATCCAATTCAAATGTCTGCTGAAAATAACCATATTACTGGGCACTCCTCCTTCACAGAAAAACACACCATTTTTAAAACACGCTTTTTGGTTCCCTTGCCCCTTCCATTCTCTTCTCTTTTTTTCCTTCCTTTCCTTCCCTTTGTGACTTTCTTTTTTGTCTCCTCTTCCCTAGCTCATCCAGGTTGCCTGACCACCTGTTACCTGCTGGCATCATACACATTTGAACCAGGCCTTGTGTAAATTGTAAAGATTTTAGCCTGCCCAGTTTCAACCAACAAATAAGCCCTTCTTCTGCAGTCTTCTCTGTGGGTAGAGCTCCTTGGCAATCTGTATAGCTTGTGGGACTGACGTTTGGGCCTTTGGGAGTGTCTCAGCCACATGCAGTAGCACCAGAGACATGTATGTGACCCCTCTTCCTTCCTAGTGTACTGAGCCCTTTGCCTCCACTTTAATGAAAAGAAGGATTAGTTTCTGGGCTGGAAACCAGGGCTGCCCTGCCAAAGACCCTCTGGTCTAGAGCTGAGTGAATACTGAAAATAGTAACTTGTATGTAGGTGTTTGCTGTTTTAGATGAATTCACACTGGCTGTGTTCATTCAGTGCTGAAATCCCAGTGAATCAGCCTGTTTAGTCGTAGTAAGGACATAATAGGTTATTGCCTCTGGAAAGCTTACATTAAGAATTGGGCTTCTCCAACTAGGGGAAGGGAAGAATACCTTGTGTTTGACACAGAGGTGGCAGTCAGCTGAAAGATTCCCATAGTTTTCAATGGGCTTCGGGCCACTTGGCAAGTGTGAGCAACCCAGAAGCTAAAACAGAGCTGTACAAAGTAGATATAGTTGCAGGCCACCACCAATTGATGGATATCATTGTGACAGTTTGAGAGGGGATGTGTCCATGTCATCTTGTGAATCCCCTTTTGTTTGAGAAACAGAGCTAGTGATTATAACCATCTGTGTGGATTAGATGCCCCATGGCTGGAGCAGGAACAGACTGTCTGTCTTCAGCAGGGCTACTTTACTTTTGTACACGTGCCGGTTACCATACTAGCAAAGCTGTGGCCTTACCAGTAACAACATGTTGCATATTTCCCTGTGCCTCAGCAACACAGGTTAAACTACTTTTTGCCTGGGTAACAGCATTGGTGCTGTGGGCTTCTATCAATGTTGATCAGGGACCAGCCCTTGTACCTACCTGCTGACTAACTGCTGTGCTGGCAGCGGTTTGTAGCATAAAACATGGTTCTTTCAGGTTCCCAGATCTAGTCTATCAAGGAGTCATTAATAGTGGATAGTTTTACTCAGATAAATTACATTGATAGTGACAACCGTTATCTCATGACTTTCTGGGCAGTAGCTGATTTGGATGGGAGCTTGGAAAGTCCTCACAGGAAAAACAAAGAACCAGATTTTAAGGAAGAATAAGAAAGGGGGGTGCCTTACATGGGATGGGAAGTGTGAAGAAATGAGGGAGCAGACTGACCACAAGTACCCAAAACTGAAGCTCTGTGTGTATAGCAGACCTATCTAAAGTTTAAGTGAGAGGTGCCTGTAAACTGCATTGAGACCTTCTTATTTCCTGCTGTGGATCATGGGGACTCTCGTACGTGTGAGTTGTGCATGGACCGTCAAATAGTCCTGATGAAATCTCCCTTGCTCTGAGGATATTGCTAAACTATTACAAGGACAAACAAGGCAAACAGTTGCCATTCAGTCAGTGTCCTTAAGAGTCTCCTTACTCTGTGCAGATGAGCAGAGAGTCCTATTAGGGTCTGACAGACAATGAGCTATTAGCTTGGCAGGTCAGAAACAACCCTACAGCCTCTTCCCTGTGCCCTGTTCCTAGATTGAGATATGGGAAGTTGGCCTTGGTTTCAAAAGCAGGGAGAAGGTTATGTGGGGTTGAGCTGTTCAGCAGACTTGTCATCTGTAGCCTGTGACACTAAATAAATGCACAGGAATAAATGTCCCTATGTTGCCCTTTAAAGGATCAGCATATGGAGAAGGGACTTAGGGAGAATTCTTCACATAAAGAGAAGGGAACTTGTTGCATGTGGAATGAGTGGTGTGTTAGCCTGTTACCTAGCATATGTCATGTTGCCATCTTTCATGGGCTTAGAAATGAATGCTTAAGACAGATGCTCAGGATTGAAATATAGGAGGGGCAGTGTTGTAGATTCCTGTTGAGGTATACAGCACAGCTGGGCAGCGGATTTAAGGGGCAGCACTGGCAGGGGATAGCATAAGGTACTGCAGGTCAGAAACAAGGTGCATTTCCCCCAAAAAAAGGAAAAAAAAAAGAGGAGATGACTAGAGGCTTGGGCTAAGAACATCCTTTGTCAAGGGTATGGACAGGTAGGTAGCATGTTGTGTCATAGATTTCGTGTAAACTGGAGATGTCATTCTCCTCTCTTCAACCTCACATGGCAGCAGCCTGTCATAATGGGATGGCTTAGCAGGGCTGAAATGGTTTGTGGCATTCATACAGATGCCAGTTAGTTTCCCTCTAAAGAGCAGGGAGGCAGAATGCGGTGTGTTCTGAAATGACCTTGGAGAGCTGAGCTCTGGGACAGGGAGGCTTGCTCCTGAGCCCTGCCAGAGTTGAGATATATTATGGCCTCTTCCTTGGGCAATCTCAGGTTCATGAAGTACCCAGCTCTCTGCACAGAGCTAGTCCCCAAAATGTGACATTGCAAATCATGCTTTAACTTTCAGGCATCCAGATATGGGTGAATGCAGACAAAGGTGCTGGCAGAACCCATTCCCAGAGAGAGCAAGCGAGCAAGTGAAGCGCAGGAAAGATACAAACTCACACAGATGCTCACTTGAGAGGACAGTGGTATCAGCCCTCTCTTGCTGTATCTGTGTTGTTCTAATTTCCTGCTCTTCAAGTGTTGCCCCCCAGGAGCTCTGTTATTCAGATATGCTGGAGCAGGGGTCAGCAACTTAAGCCCACAGGCTGTATCTGGCCTGTAGAGCCACTGGATCTGGCCTGCAGAGTCCGAGGTTTTTGCCTGTGATTGTGTGTGATTGTGTGTACTCGTATGCTGGGGCTAAGCAGTAAGGAGTTGCACTAGGGCTGGGTAACTTCTGCCTGAACTTTTGCTGCTGCTGCCACTTCTTCCCATTCCCTAGCCTCCCTATGGCTGCAGCCTCCAGCTGGTGGGGACCTATGCTAGGGCCGGGCTGCTGGAAGCTGCATCCTTATGGCTACCACTCTTTCTCACCCCCACCTTCACCTCCACCCTCACTCTCCTTTCTCACACTGCTGTGGCAGCAATATGAATGAAGTTTCTAGCTGCCTGGCCCCAGTGCAGCTCCTCACTGGCTGGAAGCTGTACCTGTGCCCTAGCCAGGGAGTGGCAGGGCTGGGAGAAGTGACAGTGGCACAGACAGTGTCTCTACCTCTGTAGACCTGGTGTGGGTGCACAGAAACCCCCTTCGCTGTTGAAGCTACCTGGGCGACGTCGGATCAGAGCTGGATTGTTTCATGCTGTGGCTTGAAAAGGTTGCTGGCTGTAGTGCTTGAAGGTAGAGAGAAGACAGGATGCTTACCGAATACTTGGGAGAGGAGCCCATCTTGGGTTCAAAGGACCCAGGAGTCTTGTTCTGTTGGCTAATGGGCATGCAGTCACTAGCTGCCAGGGCATGCACCTGCTGCACATCACAGCATGGAGTCTGCAGAGGCTGGGCATTTCTTTTTAAAGTGCCTTCCCTTAGCCATGCTGTCCAGTTGAGTTGGCTTGGGACTCTATGCCCCAGATCCACTGATATCATGAAGAAAAAAACTATCTTCCCTCAAACTGCCCTTGAATCTATTCTTTCCAGCTAATGTTGGGTGTATGACTGAAATGCACTGGCTATTGTTTTTACAAGGCATTCTTTGCATGTGAGTAAAACCTCTATCCCAGTAAACCTGTGATCTTGGAGGGCATTGCATATGTATGCACACACAGTTCTGACCGCATGAAGAGCAGTACTACATTACCCTTTTATCATGCTGTTCCTGTTGAGATTTTAGTGCTGAGTGGATGCTAATAAATTGACAACAGTCTTGTTAAGAAGGATCATTATTCCCTATATTTTATAACTGGAGTATGTGAGGTACATGGAGGCAAAAGGCCTTGTCTTAGGGCACATGGGAACTTGGTGGCAGAATGGCTTAATCAATGTTGCAGGTGGTCTAGTGGCTCCACTGCTGTATGACTGTCCTTTTTTCTGCAGATCTTGTAAGCATTGGGGTTTGGAAGAGTCAAGGGGTCACTGCTTTCTAGGGCAGCCAGCAGTGTCTTGCAGCTGTCAGGGAGGCCAGTGATTGCACTGCAGGGTTAGTTCACAATTGCCGTGCAGAGCACGTTCCATCAGACAAGATCAGGGGTAATCGGAGTGTCTGAGATCCACAGTTATTAGCTTCATACACTCTTGCTACTGCTTCTTGGGTTACCTGTCTTCCTTGTCATCATGCTCAGAGCCTTTTTGTACAGCAGAGAGAGTCTCTGCATGGAGTGAGGAATTAACCCTGCTTCCTTTTTTTGCTGCTCCTGGAATAATCTCCCTGTCTGTCTTGCTCTCATTTCGAGAGAGAAAATTCAAGTGAGGAAAGCAAATGCTGGGAAGAATGATCTTTCATGGTAGAAACTGGCCTGAACTAGGAGTGTAAAAGGTTAAACAGTTAAATGGTAATATAACTGTAATTATATTTATAGCGTTTAATGTGTACTATTTACTGTTTGCTCCCCAGTTTTGTGCTGCCCACTGTTGGGGCAGTGCTGTCCCTTCCCCATCTGGATACTGCCAGGAGCCAGGCCAGTGCTGTGCTCCTTCTGCTTAGCTGAGGGCTTGCACTGGTGTCACAGCTCATTGTAGAGGGCGCTCAGGCCTCAGGTGGATGCCTTGGGCGTGATCCTGTGTGGGACAAACGCTCCGCCACATGCCCATGGGCTGGGAGAGCTGCCGAGGGTCCTTGCTGAGTGGCAGCTGCCAGAGCCCGGGGGGTGTGCGGGTGCGAGGGAGGCATTGCCCGTGGGCTGGAAGCACTTCCTGGATGTGGTGCGGAAAGTGTAAATCCTGGCTCTGTGCAGCTTATCCCTGCAGTACTTGATAGCAGCCCTGTTGGCTCCACTGCACAACTTTGCCTGGCTCTGCTTCTCCAGATAATGGCTAGTTATCTCCCTGCTGCAGCAGCCACGTGATTCTGTAGCCTGGATCCATGCAGCCCCTGCTGGAGCCGCTCCCCGGATAGTGGGCAGCACTGAGCCAGGGACCCTGCTGGACCCCGCCGCCCCATGCTGCTGCTGCCACTGCCTGCCCTCTCCCACACTCGCTGTGTAGAGCCTGCTGTGGCCACAGGCTTCAGTCCCAGCTGGCAGCAGAATGTGCAGCATATCACCCTCAGCCCCGGTTCCCTGCATTGCCCTGCCTTTCTGTTGCGGGACCATTTAATCAACATAGTTAGAGGAAGTTAAACAGGAAACTTTAAAAATGATATTAACATTCCTAGTCTGAACCTTCTCTCAGAACTCAATCCCACCTTCTCCTGAGGCTTGTAAGTTCAGGTATCTGTTTTGCCAGTAGTTGCGGGACACATGCTTCTCACAAGGCCCTTGGACTAATTGGACAATATAGGCTCCTACAGATGTGCAGGGAGCCTGTTCCGATGCTCTGGAAATCCACACATCAGAGCAGACTTGATTACTTGAGTCTGCTGGAGCATGGAAATTGATGTGCTCTGGCAGCCTACCACGTCCCCGCTCTGAAAAAATGGTGGCGAGATGCTTTGAATTAAAACACGTTCGATGAGCTTTAATTCAAAGCGCCCCACCGCCAATTTTCAGCATGGGGATGCTGATACATGTGATGTGCGGGTGATTTTGATTAGCGCAGCTCACTAATTAAAGAGCCCAGCACCACGTCCCAAAGCATGTGTAAAAATGCCGTGTGTGTAGTGTCTTCATCATTACCTGAATAAGGATCTGAGCTGAGTGCTCCCCTGAAGTTTGCTCACTGCTAACATGTCAGTTCGTGCACAAGAGCCTTTGAGAAAGTGAAGTTTGTAAACAAATGTTCAATAACTGGAAATGTCTTTTAAATGCGTTGGCTTTACCAAAATCCCAGCAATCGCAAGCATGGAAATCTGTACTGCTGAGGTTCCATGATGAGAGCTGTCCCTTCGAACTTGACTCAGCCTCATTCTACAGAACAAAATATAGCTGCAAAGACAGGGATTTGCAGTAAGATCACATGGGCAGAGGTGGCAGGAGCTGGGCCCCGGTTAGAGGAAAAAAATGACCAGAAGCTTATCAGTAAGATAAAATTCATTGCTGGTGCAGACAGATAGTACCAGCAGTTAATCAGTCCTGAATTAAAAGGCCATCTGAGGACAGGAGACTCAAGCGCATACTTTATTCTGCAGGAACTTTTCTTGGGTGCAAGCCTGGCTATTGCTAGCCAGGCCTGCATCTCAGAAATGGATTGCAACCATGTGCTCAGTTGCAGGCAATCCTTCTAGACTACTTGGGAACTCGTAGGTGGTAGCTACCTGTGCTCTTATGGGTGATCTGCAAGGCGTGGGCACCAGTGATTGTGTTGGTTGCCTGTTTGGTTTGGTTTTCTGGGTTTAGTCCAAGTGTTGCTTTCATCTAGAAAGCCCCTATGTAGCTTAAGTCCTGGCCACTTCGGGGAAGCAGGATTGGCCAGCCTTATTTTTTCCTCTGTGAGCTGAAGAGTTCTACCTTAAACTGCCTTTTCTCAGTTTGACTGCTATTTTTAAAGGATTGTTGATGCACCTGCCAGTAATCTTTTGGGTACGTCTTTTCATAAATTAAAATAAGTCAACCTCTGTTCCGCTCAGATGCCTAACAAGTCTGTCAGCGCGTCATTCAAAGGTTTTCTTGATGGTTTGGATACTAATACGGTAAGAGTTAGGTTAAGGCGGGTAAGCCTATTTTGCACAGGCTGTCACATAGTTGCTAGATGGTGTGGAGAGAGTGTGTGTGTGTATGTGTGTGCACATGTGTGCATGTGTAACACTTTTAATACCCACACTCCACAAATGTTTGGTCACTGGGAAACTAGTAACTGAATATAAAAGGCTACAGGGTGCAGCAAGTGTTCTCTACTGTGTCTGTGGGAGTGTTGTCAAAATTGGGTTCACCAAGTGTAACAGCACAGCTTCAAAGCAGCAGAAGGCTGCTTTGGTGGTTAAGGTGGGAAACTGGGACCAAGTCCTGGCTTTGACACAGGCTACAAAGGAAGCCTTGGGATTCATAGGTCCTTTGTGCTTTAACTCCCTAGCTCTAAAATGCAGATTGTGTTATCTCTGCCCTGATTATAATGTCTCTGCCCAAGGACTGTCTCCCTTACTAGGGGAGTGTGTAATGAGGTCATTATTACGGCTGATACTACTTAACACAAATTGAAATACTATAAGAAGTAGTGATCCTGATAGGTTACAGACACAGAGGGACTGGCCTTCAACAGAAACAGATCACAGCGTCCACTGGTGGCACTTTTTCTCACCTGTACCTGGGCTGCGGGGAGGGGGTCAGTTTAGGTCAGCACAGATGTGTTGTCCCTTGTGAAACAGCATTTCACAGTTAAGAGCATCATAATGAATCAGATATTTATCATTGGAGATACGTACTTGGAGTGGATGAACTGGAGCTATACTGCTAGGGGTGGGAAAGAGGGCAGTGCTGTGACCCCTTGGAAATGGTGGAGGGAAGGGATCTACATTTGAATGATAGGCAAAGCAATAAAGCCTTAGAGTGCCTTTCAGCCAGAAATATAGATTGTGCTGGTGTCTTTTTTTCTGGCTTTATCTCAAGTTGCCTATAAACAAAGCCTGAAGGAAAAATTCCTCCCTTCTTGGCTTCTTGGGGCACACAGGAAATTGTAACGAAGTCACTAGAGACACCAGCCCTGAATCTCTCCTGTATTTTTATTTGAAATCCCTGAGCTGTACTTTCTGTCCTCCCTTACAAAAGGCTCAGGCTAGGTGGAGCTTAAGCTTCAAAAGCTGTTTCCAAAAAGAACAACTGTTAAAATAAAGATTCAGCTGAGGATTGAGTCAGTCTGCTTGCACCCATGTTTGGTGCTTCAAAACCACTTTGAAAAGCCACCTGCAGAGATTGCCTGCTTTTACTTTCAGTGCTGGGCGTTCTCGAAGCAAAATTGGTGGGGGTTGGGGGTAGGAGCCTGTCCTGCTGTTGTTGAAGTCAAATGGAAGGTTCCCGGGAATAGGGGCTGGGCATGGGAAACTCTCATTGATTTCGGTCACTTTCATTGGGCATCAGAAAAGTCCTTGGAAGAATCTTTGTCAACAGAGTAGTCAACTATTTAAAAACAGCATCAGCTCTGATTTGGCCCATGGTGCGGCCTTGTTAAAATGCTTCTCCCTGCCCCACCCCTCCCAGCCTCAAAAGACTCTCTGAGACTGGAAATGTGCCCATGACTTTGGGGGAAGGGGAACAGCTTCCATTGGGATCATTTTGGATAAATGAGTCCATCCGTGGAGTGCCTGCATTTGTGACAGCACTGAACCTGGAAGGGTTCATTTGTCCTTGGGTTCTATCCCCTTCCCAAGCATAATTCGTAGGTGCTGGCCTCCCTGTCCTTCTCGGTATGCCCTGGCATAGGATGCCTTGTGGTTTACAACCCTCCTCTCCTGGAAGGGGACCACTCCTGAAATCTTTGTGACAGGTTGCTTGTCTGCTTCTTCATCCTGGGACCATGTTGGTTTGGATAACTTCAGTAGCCTTGTTTGGAGGCCTTGCAAGCATGACTGACTTCTGGTTACCAGTTCAATGGAAGTGATTCTTGGATGTGGGTTGTTTGTCTAGTGCACTAATTTTTGAGACACTAAGGTAGGAAATAAATTGTGCTTGTGCTATCGGGGTTGTAGTGTACTTGGTTTACCACCCTACCAGCTCCTGAGAATCTGGACTAACACATGGTGCCATCATGGAGGGCTGATATCAAGACTTGCAGGGGTCACAGGTTTAGGACCTCTTGCTTGCTGATGTGATGCTGAAAGGTAGGCTTCTCTGAGGTGCCTTTGATCTTGGGGCAGGGATGTATTATGCTGTGCTGATCAATGTGGTAAAGTGATTTGCATAGGGAAAATAATGTGGGATGGGTGGGAAGAGAATCCGTGTGTCTGAGAGGATGGGAGCCAATCAAGTGTCTGAGACCTTGCACAAAAAACAGGGAAAGTAGACTGGGTCTCCTACTTCCCTTGGACCGGAGAGGCTCTGCTGCTTTCCTTCTCTGCTTCTGGGATTTAGAAGGCTCTAATGTTGTAGCAGGCCTTCCTGTGAAAGAAAGGAAGCTGAAGGTACTGCTGTGGCAGGGGTGGGCAGTTATTTCGGGCAGAGGGCCGCTTACTGAGTTTTGGTAAGCAATTGAGGGCCGCATGACAGGCAGCTGGGGCAGATAAATATTAATTTTCTTAATTTTGGGAGGGCCCCGCGGGCCAGATAGAATAGCCTGGTGGGCCGCATTTTGCCCACCCTTGTGCTATGGGGAGACAGCTCTATGCTGGACTCTTTTGGGGGCCAAGGTTACACCCAGCAGAATACCCATCTCCTTGTACAGACTCCTTTCCTGTGAAAATTGTGGTGGAGAACAAACAAAAGCAGGCAGATTCTTGAAGGTGGAATGGATTTCTCCCAGAGTTACACCAGGCACATACCAGCAGCCTCCCACTGCTATCTGGTAGGCACAAATTGCCTGCTCAGGGGAGCCTCCTGTCCATCCATCTGAACTCTGTGCCTCCCTGCCTGCAGTGACTTTGCTGATTTATATAGATCATCAATATGACAATTATATACACCTGCAGATTTAATTACCTCAATTTCTGTGAGGCAGTGACAGATTTATGCCTCTATTCCGTTCTTGTAAATCTGAAACCAGCCTGACTAGACCCAAAAGTCCTTTACGCAGATCAATCTCTGAACACCACAGGTCTCTGGCCCTTTTGACAAGTGCTTATTTCAAGAGAGATAAATTTAAGAGCTTCCCCCCCACCCCAATCTTTTTTACTCTCCATTATTTTGAATGTCTTCCTGGAAGAATTAAAACCAATTCTGAGCTTCATTTTCATAAGATATGAGATTTCTGAGACTGGATAAAACCAGTGGTTTGATCAGAGTCCAATACCGTATCTGTGAAAGAAACCCTGTAGCAGGCAATTCTGGGCTCTGGGCTAATCTTCCTGTCCCTAAGTACAGATTCTTCCTGACTCCCCAGTAGTTAGAGGCTGGCTTGCACCCTGAAGCAGGAGGGTTTATATCCTTTCCAAAACTCATGGCTTTTTTCATTTAAAGTAGATTAATTCTGGATATTTGAGTTGTTAGAACCCTGATAAGCTCTTGGCCTTGTGGATATTGGGTGAGTGGTTGGGAGTATTTCCTGTGACTAGTTTGAACTTTCCACCATTTAAAATTTTCAAAAGCATTCCCATGTCATTAAATGCTCCTTCTTGGGTTTTATAAAATAGGAAGAATAGGAAGCTGCCTCACTGTTCACAAGCCCTGCTTCACCTCTGAACTGAGATTCTAAAAGCTGGCTCTGTTCCCAGCTCTAGTTTCAGTGTCCTCACCTATCCTGTCTTTCTAGATCATCCTTTATTGACAGCCTACAGCCGGTAGAGCTATTCTAGCTGGGACTTCTGTGGTGTTATAGCTGGGTGGTAGGGAGGAGCAGTGCCTCAGATGGAGCTGGGTGATTTTGGCCCGCCACTTGTGAAGCATTGCCTGGTCTAGACTGAAAATTCTTTGGGACAAGGACCGTCTCTCCTGTGATGTGCCAATACAGTGTTTGCTGCAATGGGACCTCAAGACAGTACTATGATATCAATGACAAGGTGGTATAGGCCTTTGGAATTTATGTCAGCTTCCAGACTCTTCACTCCACCCCAATCAGTGTCTCCCCACCTATCTGTCTTTTATATCTTCTCAGCACGTTGCCAACAACTTAAAATAAGGAGAGTATATTGAAAGCAGATGGTGATAAGTCCCAGGCTACTTGTGAGAATGTTTGAAGGCTAAATGTTCACCTTCATTATTGCCTATCTTCTACTGTCAAATACTGGTAGGTAAATGCACTCTGGTCCCTGGTTAATTTTACCAGAGTAAAAGTCCTTGATGCTGTCCAGTTTGGGGATCTTTTATTTGTGCTGAGCTGAAGACCTCTGTATCACATCAACCCTCTAGCCTAGTGCTTGGGCTAAGTTTAAACCCAAGGTGAACTTCTAGCACAGAAAGCATTCTTGCCTGTGAGCTGATGAAGAACAACCAACCCTCCTTGTTTCATGCAGTAAGGACAGGAATGCTAAAATGATATCTAATTCTCTTGCCCCCTTGGCCCCCGTCATAATGAGCACTTAAACAAATTAGTCTGCAGGAATGGGCTGGAGTTTACCCTTGAAGTGAAGTCCATCTCATCTCTATAATGTGTTCCCCTCCCCTTCCTATCCCACCACCAGCCCTGACTGACCTACCTTGTACGATCCGCTCTGATGTCTTGCTAAGTGCCTGGCAGATGGTCCAGAGTAGCTGGCCATTACCTTGACTGTCAGTCTGTTATGGATATAAATAGCCATTTGCCTTCCTGTGAAAGTCCCTGGTACACTTCAAAATTATAGTAGTTTGGCAGCAGCTGCATTCCCCATCTTGTATTCCTAAGGATTGAATGGGGGAAGAGGGAAAGATCAGGTGCCATGGGATGGAGGCAAGATGTTCTCCTAAAGGTGAGAGAGAAGCTCCATTTCTCATTTTCCCATTCTGGCAGCATTTGGGGGCAATGCAGAGACAGCCCACCTAGTACCTAGGTTTCAGCACCTCGCCATCACTTTGCCATGGCCTGTGCATCCTGTCTAAGCACTGTTGAATTCAAGTAGTGTTTCTAGCCAGCTGTCATTTACCAAAGAGACATGTCCTATGATGGTATCTTTCTGGGTGAAGGGACATGACAACTGGGGAAAGCTCTTCTCTTTTAGACCTTGAGAAAGTGAAAAATATTGGAGGCAAGAACAGGAGAATATGGGAACAGTGAAGGGTGGTGTGCCTTTAAAGTTTGGATTGTGAAACAAAGATTGTACCTGGTGAGGCGCAAGATCTGTTTACAGTCCGTAAACTCCTTGCTAGCCTGTGCCATTTATTGGTCTTTTCCTCTTTAAAATGAGGGATGGCCCGACCAAAACGTCTAGAACTGGATCAGGACTTTCCTGAAGTTTGAAGGTGTGTTTGGATCTGGTTTGATAGCCAGGAAATAGAATACATCCCTGATTGTTCTGTGACACCCCTAAACCAATCATGGTTAATGCCAGGGAAGGAATAACAGGAATAGATTACATTAGACATGCCCTGTACATATATTCCCCCTTTAAAGCATTTACGATTTGCCACTTTTTGGAGATAGGATACTGGGCTAGATGGTCTGATCCTGTATGTCTGCAGGAGGAAGTAGGTGAAGATCTTTTTTTTTTGTTTTAAGTAGACTTCTTGCTGTGAAGAGTGGGTCACAGAGAGGAGGAGGAGAGGACTCCAGGATTAAGACTTTTTTAGAACAGTGACGGAGAAAAAAATGGAAATTTCTGAATGTGACATTGCTTGGAGTCATTGGGAGCCTATCAAGATATTTTGTAGTGGGGCACTGAATCTTCCTCTTATTTTGTGATGTGTACATGCCTGAAGTCAAAGGAACCTGCAATAAGAAAGGCATATGGCTAACATGAGAAGCTAGGCATTTTTTCAAAGTTCTTGGTGATGTATTTATTTATTTATTTATTTATTTTGCACTCCTATCTTGAATGAGAGGGCTGTGTACTTAGTATTTACATGTGCCCTTGACTGTGCAGTTGCTACTGTGCAGTCATTTAGTACTTGCTTTAGCAAGTTACTGCACAGTCCTGGTGGTGCACGGTTGTGTCCGACCCTATCGGCATCATGGTTCATGCTTACCAATTCTACCTTGCCATAGCGACGAGCTACGTCGCCATAGCTCATTGCTATGGTGACGTAGCATCTCGTGTAGATGCGTCCACTGAAAATGAGACATCTTTAAAACTTTGGGACTTGGAATTACTAGGTGCTGTGGAACATCTTGAATGTTGTGACTATGCCCAACAGGTTGTGGGTGTTGGTGCAAGAGTGGCGGGGCTGTGTCTGCACATAGCAGGTGTGCTCAGGCATCTGAAAGTCTGATCCTGAGTACAGCCATTGCCAAACTTAAAATATTCTGAGCCTTTTCACCTGCCTTACTTCAGTACACCTCTGCCACACATAACTGAGCAGCACCAGCTCTGTTGGACCAAAGGTGGAGGAGTTACTGCCTCCAAACTCACTGGGTTTGCAAAGAAAGGTCCCAGTAGCAGACTTGTAGCTTGAGAGAGCAGTTACAGTGCATGCAGTAATGCTTGCTTGTGTGGTATAGTTTTACCAAGGAAGAGGAAAAGAGAACTTGGCACAGGGTAGGAGAGGCACTGTAAGGCCAGAAAAGATGTTACTTAAAAGAGACACTTTATGTTTTGCTTGTAACCCAGGGCAATATTGATGCATATGTGGCTGTTCATTAAATCTTACTATCAAATTTGAACACGAGAAACTGACTCACTAATTAAAGAGGCACTTTTGTCCATGGAATACAGAATGACCCAGGGGCCAGATGTCACAGGGCTTTCTAATCAAGTGGACAAAGGCATAACAAGATTCAGCGGATGACAGTACATATCAGCAAAGGTCACCCAATAGCCTCGTCTTTAACAGTGAGGATAATTAGGATTCAGGACAGCTTCCTATTGCATGTACTCTGGTTTCCATCACTCTCAGTCTTTCCATTAAGACTGATCTAGTTCTGCTTCAGGTCATTGGATGATGTCTGCAGGAATCTGTGGGCCAAATTTGGAACCCCACACTATGTAGGAAGTTAGACTATAGGACTGAAGTGGTCCCTTCTTACCTTTTAATCTGTAATCAGGTGAATCAAATCTCCCCTTTGACATCCTTTCAAGATTTCAGTAGTGCGTGATCAGGTCCCAAGTGACATAGCATAGACGAAATGCATATTTGAGCTCTAGGTGATCTCATTCTTTACCTACTAGGCCTCCATTTGACATCCATTCGAGAAGAGACCTTCAAGTGAAGAATAATAGTAAGGCTTAGGTTTTCTGGGTTGAAGAATTCTGCCCTATGATAAGTTAGCTTTTGTTACTCTCTTATGACAGATCATTGGATCCGGGTAACATAACTGTCTCCTTTCCTGTAACTCATGTTTCACAGGTTTACTATAAATGGAACCAAAATTACAAAACATGAGTAACAGGTTGGTGTACAGGCCAAACCCCTGGGTGCCAGATGTGACCATGCTCACCAACCAAGTACTTGCCCAAATATGAGTAAAATTCAATGGAAAAATTTCCCTTTGAGGGATCTTGAACCAGTAAAGCCTTAAGTGTCTTGCATAAAGAGAACAGAAGCAGTGTAGCAAGTCTCTTTGCACTGCCAATAGTGACCCTGCAAGTAGATTCAGACCAGCAACTTCCAAACAGGATGCTGCAGCTCTATGTATTATCATTCCAGCAATAGTGCAGAGTACTGTAAATGAGCAAGTGGTCCAGTTGCAACAGTCCATTTATATTCAGCATAAAAATACCACTATAAGGGCAAAGAACTGATTGTTTGTTTTTAAAACTGGCATACTTTTTCAAAAGTAGGCAAACCTGTATTATAACTGAAAGCCTGCCTAGCAATTGACTTATTTTAAAACAATTACTTGCAACAAGTGTTAAATTTTTAATTAAAGTGTATTTGCTGCAGATGCTATAAAATCTCGTGACAGAGCATTGATAGCAATGGGAGAGTATTCAAATTTCTTGAGATCAGGCTTCTCAGATGATGCTGTTTACAGATCAATTTAGGAGACACAAAGAGGTCAATTTAGGAGACACAAAGAGGTCTGACTACTCTTCTCCTGTTCTCCATGGGAAAGGATTTGGTTGCTGCTTTCTGTGTCTGAGCCCCTTAATACTAAAATAAATCCCAAATGATTGGGCACTTGAAAATCTTGAGCAAAGTATCTGGAAAGGGAGTGTCATTCATGAACTGTGGATTTAGTAGATGGGTCTCTGATGACTTCACAAGTCATAGTTTCATAGTTGGTAGGGTCGGAAGGGACCTAAGAAGGTCATCAAGTCAAACCCCCTGCCATGGGCAGGAAACAATGCTGGGGTCAAATGACCCTGGCTAGGTGATTATCTAGCCTCCTTTTGAAGACCCCCCAAGGAAGGAGCAAGCACCACTTGCCTTAAAAGTTGGTTCCAGATCCTAGCTGCCCTGACTGTGAAATAGTGCTTCCTGATGTCCAGCCTGAATCTACTCTCAGCCAATTTATGGCCGTTATTCCTAGTTACTCCTGGTAGTGCTTAGGGGAACAGGGTCTCTCCCATTCCCCGCTGGTCCCCCTTGGTAAGTTTATAGACGGCCACCAGATCCCCTCTCAGCCTTCACTTGTGGAGGCTGAACAGGTTCAGGTCCCATAACCTCTCCTCGTAGGGCCTGCCCTGCCCCCTGATCATGCCGGTGGCCCTCCTCTGGACCCTCTCAATGCTGTCCACATCACTCCAGAAGTGTGGCGCTCAGAACTGGTCGCAGTACTCCAACTGTGGCCTGACCAATGTCACATAGAGGGGGTGGATGCTGTGCGGGCCAGGAGCGGTCCGAGGCTTTCGGGGGTGCGCGGTGGGCTGTGGCCAGGAGCCCGCAACGGTAGGGTGGGTACTTTTGCACGACGGACTAGAATTAGGCACGGACTCGTAGTGGTTAATTAAAGATTGTTTTACTTACACCGTAGTTGGTCGCGGTGCAGGCAGGAAAAACTTTCTTGAGTTGCAGTTACAGACAAACTCAAGTGGAGTTTGCTAGGCTCCACCGAAGACGAACGCACGGAGTTTGCTAGGCTCCGCAAAAACAAACACGACAGAGCTCTGGATACCCTTGACGAGCGCGCAAAACTGTAGATACGTCTTAAGAATTTAACGAACGAGACGGGAAGAGGCTGGTGGTTGATCAGGCCGCCGAGCTCCTCTGAGACACGCACAAAGTTTCTATTACTCTGCCGTGTGTTCAGAGTCCCCACGAGATGGTTGTGGAGTCCTCTACAACTTGGGCGGAAACTGCTCAAACCTTTTATACGGCTAGCGAGCCAATTGCTAGCCGCCACGTGGGAATAATTTAGAAACAGCCCATAGGGGGAAACAAAC
>NW_005842614.1:269449-312800 GCF_000455745.1 Alligator sinensis | reverse complement strand
ACAAATACATACACACATAATTATATTCATAATAAAGAATTGAACTATTAGGGCTTCAGTGGGCGTCATGGCGAAGTCGCGCGTCAAGCCCTCACTTCTTCGATGATGTTGTCCTTCTTGGGGCTTCTCTCCGCCACGCACTCTGAATTCCGGATCTGTGAAAAGAATTCTCTTAAAACAGTTATTTCACTAGTATTACAAAATTCTCATGGAACCGCCTGACAAGGCGGTCAATTAAACTCACTTTCACTCCCAAAACATATAATACAGGTGTTTGAACACGACTCTACTCTGGACAACCCTCTCTTGTACACTCAACAAGATGAAAGCGTTGAGGATTTGTCATCCAGTTCTTCTGAATAATGAAAACCTAACTCATACGCCAGTTGCCATTGGCCTGCGTCCCCTAAAATCCAAAGTTGCTGCTTATTGAGTCCAGAACGCTGTAGGAGAAATCCAAACATGAATCACTCCTCTGGTGTTCTCTGTGGCAACGGTGAGAGAGAGGATTCGCGATGTCTTGCGCTTTGAGCCTCGGTCGGGTATCGATGTTCCCGATCGCTGGATATTCTTGGCTCCATCAGGATACACAGTCGTGACAACTGACAAAGAAGATTACTCACAGGTTGGCTAACCATCGGGTTAAGCAGAATGCAGAGGACAACGATGTTCTTTCGTCCATAAACTTCAAGACAGCTGTCTATGCCGTGGATGGTTACTGGAACGGCTCCAGGGTTTCGTAGATGACGGTGAGGCCATGGTCTTATTTGTTGGAGCGGTGTCAGTCCCAGTGTACATGTTCTGGGGTTCCAGGCACAGTATGATACCCCGATGATCGCTAGCATAAGATGTTCCGCGCCGGTATGTTCTGGCCGTCCATCATGCCATGCGTGGGCTTTTTGACCGATTAGTCCTGCAACAAGCGCTGGAAGTGGAATAGGCCAGTAGCCTGTCCCTCCCTTCTAGCGTGCTCACATCTTAGTGTCATCCACGAATTTGAATAGGGTGCTTTTCACCCCCTCGTCCAAGTCGCTGACGAAGATGTTGAACAGTGCGGGCCTGAGGACCGAGCCCTGCGAAACCCCACTGCCCACATCCCTCCGGGTTGAAAATGACCTGTCCACCACCACTCTCTGGGTGCGGCCCTCCAGCCAATTGGCAGCCCATCTGACTGTGTAGTCATTGACACCAGTCACGTAATTTTTTAATGAGAATGGGGTGAAAGACAGTGTTGAAGGAGAGCACACACCAACTGCTGCAGCTTCCTGAGCCTGACGAAGGGTTTTTGAACCCGAAAGCTTGCTTTATAACTATTCTCCAACCATTTGGGTTGGTCTAATAAAAGATATCAAATTCACCCAAGGAACCTTGTCTTCCTAGGCCTAAATCTTTTGATCCAACTATAGAGAGATTTTATTGTCACTGAAAGGGAATAAAAAAATCAGTTTTTACTTTTAAAATAAAAATGATGTTTTTTAAAAGACAGAATTGCTGACAAATTGGATTAATTTTCTTCTTGTGATTGGAAACCCAAATAAGTTTTGGATATTCAGTGATAGATGCAATTATACATGTATATTATTGTGTGAAAGATGTAGCAGGTATAATCTCACAAATATTTTTCCCCATATTGTATGCAGAGCCTGTATTTTGACAGGTAATATTTGAGTTAAGTCAAGTTTTAAGTCTAATGCAACATTTAAATGCAACTGTGCCTTTATTAACTCTACTCCTTGGATTTTTTAATAAGATTAATTAAAATTTTGAGGGAGTACAATGTATTGAAGTTGTAATATATTCTGTTTTTAGTCTGAGCGAATAGTGCTCTTTTAAAGGGCATGGAGCAGACTGTCTAACATTGATTTCAGAGTAAAAAATGTGTCCAGGTTTGAATAGAAAATCATTGCTAAACCAATGAGAATAGAAATCCAACTTGTATTGCTCACTCCACAGCGTTGAAGGAATCTGCTGCCACTTTGCAGAAATGACTGTCTTTTTATGGCAGTGCTCATCTCACTTATCTTTCTCTTACCTGACCTCTGCTGTTAGGACATATTGAAGCTCTTTACATTTTCAAAATTTTGATGCAAAATAGAACAAGAGCTTTAGGATTTGGCTAAAAGTAGATAATATGTTTTCATCTGGCTGGACTGTTACATGATAAAGGGAATTTCTGATTCCAAGAGGAAGAAAAGGAATGGAGGAAGGAGGGAATTAATTGGAGGGTATGCATCAGTGCTAGAGAAAACATTGCAGCCACCAGCATTGCCAAAATTACCATATATATGGGATTGACTTGTCATGGCAGTATGGCAAAATCCTTGCTCCTGTTCTCATTGAAGCCATTAAGTACTTCAGGCTTAGCTCGTAGAAACCTGTGTATCTCATAAAGAATTTAAAAGAGAAAACATTCTATTGGAGGAAGTGGAGGGGGAATTTCACCTACATGTTCAAGAACTTTCTAGAGATTCTTATTTCCTTAAAATCTCCAAGGTTGATCAGTCTCCTAGAGTCAAATTCTGCAGTTAGTGCTTGAACTCCCATTAACTTTAAGAACAGGAGTTTGCCAATATGACAGAAAAAAAGTGCATCTTCTCAGATCTGGATGTGAAAAATGCAGAGAGACAGAGGGAAACGTAGAAAACAGCAAAACTTGAAGGAACCCTTTCTCACTGGGCACGCCTACACAGGATGCTAACTGTGCAGAACCATCTCACAGTACAAACAGTGCTAATATGCTACTGAGCGGTATCATTAGACTGCCGCGCAGTAGCATCACTAAAAAGGTGCTTGCTGGCGCTACTGCACAATAACTCCTGTTACTGCACATTTATTTAGTACTTGATCATACAAGTACTAAATAAATGCACAGTAACCACTGCACAGTAGCATCTTGTGTAGACACACCCGGCGAGACACTATTTTAATGCTGCATTTACTAGTGTGCTGCTACTTTAGAGTACTAAAGAAACCCTAGACCTTGAAGAGTCTGCTCCTGTAGTTCCTGTTGATTTTGGGTCTTGTTCACACTGTAACAGCTGGCACTGACCCCAAGTGCAGTGTGTGTTGGCTTCTTGTGCACTCCTGTGGTACTGAAGGAGAAGCTGATTTTGGGGTGTTGTAGCTTCAGATGTGTCTTTAGAGGACTGGTAGGATCCTGCCTGAGAGAGCTGTGGCTGTAAAATGACTTGTTCATTGAAATGGTGGATATGATCTTTTTAGTATGTCTTTCAAAAGTCATGTTAAATGTTACTGTGCTTTTTGTCAAATGTTGAAAAACTATTTCCTCATTTAGCAAGGGTTCATAAGGTGACTATATTAACAAGTTAAGTGAGCTGGCTCCTCAGCTGATGTAAATCAGAGGCTCCAGTGACTGTAGTTGGACTACCTCTACCTGCCCATCCTTTTTCCACTAAGAGTGATATTGTAGCCATGCTGGTCTGGAAATGATGTGACAGGTAAGGATTTTTTAGTGTGATATCTTTTACTGGACCAGCTGTATATTTGGGATAAAGTTAAACAAGTGTTTGAATGTAAAACATTCTTCCTTAGGTCTGAGCTTGTCTGTCTTTATCGCAACTACCTAGTTGGTCCAATAAATGATATCACATGGAGGGCCTTGTTACATGGTAATTTTAGGCAGCTTCTGGAGCTTTTAACTCCTGGACTGGTTGCACATTAACATCTACTCATTATTTGGCTTAAAGTTATGCCACTCCAGGGCAGGATAATCTCTAATCTGCCTAATTTTGCTCCTGTTCCATTAAGGTGTGGCCACTCCCTACAACTGTTCTGCCCAAATTAAAATCCTCCAACATCCCAGGAAGCAGTGGCCCATCCTGAGTCAGGGCAAGTGGGGATGCTGGGGTGCAGCAGGATTGGGCATGGCACCTCACCTCCCAGCACGCCGGGCAGAGTGAGCGCTGCAGCCCCAGAGCTCCTGGTGACTGCGGTGCTTCCCACTGCTACCCGGAGCGGCTTGCTGCTCCCACTGGGCAGAGCAAGTGCCACAGCCCTGGAGCTTGCTTGCTCTGCTCAAAAGAAGCAGCAAGCCAGTCTGGGTTCTGCTGGTGGGAGCAGTGAGCATCACAGCCCTGGGTTCAGAGCCCCCACTCTCTGGGCTCCCCCTGCAGCCATGCCTTCCATCAGCAGGCAAAGTGACAGCAAAGTCCAGCCTGCAGCCTCCCTACTTCATTGGTTTTCAGGCCCTGGCCCAGGTATTGCAGCCCTGTGCTACTGCGAACAGGACCAGAAACCATCGGCTCCCTGCTGTCCAAGAGAAGTAGCAGCAGCAGCAACAGCTTGGGACCACTTTCAGGTCTGGCTCTGTACCTCATGCCCTGCAAAAAGGAGGTGGGATGACTGGAGTGGAGGCTTTTTCCAAAACCAGTAAAACTGTATTCTGTTTCCATTTTTTTCATTAACAGAAAACAGTGATCATTTTTACAAAGATAACACGTATCTCAGAGAAGAAAAACCCTAAATTGAGACTAGAGGGAACATGGGGGAACCAAAACAAAAAAAAAAAAGAAAAAAAGTCCAAGAAACACAGTATAGACTTTTATTCAAAGAAAATAAATATTCATCTTTTAGGTTGAAGTAATTCTTAAACCAGATCAGTTTCTTGCTTGATAAAGTATGGCTGGAAATATGGTGGTGTGTGGGGTAGGATAGGAAAAAAGAAAAAGAAAAGTGAAGCACCGTGACATCAACTATTTCACCTTGATGAAAGCTTCAATACAATGCCAGGGCTGCAGTGGTTGCTGCTCCTGCCGGGCAGAGCCTGGACTGGGTCACTGCTCCCATTGGGCAGAGCAAGCGATCTCCAGGGCTGTGGCGCTCGCTGTGCCCAGCAGGAGCAGCAAGGCAGTCCAGGTGGTGGCAGAAGGCATCGCAGCTGCCAGGAGCTCCAGGGCTATGGGACTCTCTGCCCAGTGGGAGCATCAAGTTGGTCCTACCCCTAGATCCTAGTCCTGCCTTTGCTTCCCAAATCTCTATTGGCAACTCACAGCTGTGCAGATGGGGGACAGTCAGAGAAGGTTTTTTTCCTTAAGGTGTGACTGCTTCACTAAGCTGATTAACATGTGTGCAGCTTACAGCATAAGGTGTAACAAGTCCCTAAGAAATACTTGTTCCTCTCCTAAGTTTGCCTTCTTCCTTCTATAACACTTCTATTCCTCTCCCTTCGCCCTACTTGCTTGCTCTTCTCTGTTGTTCTCCCCATCTCTCCTTTCACAGATGGTTTGGGCAGTACTCTGTGGCTGCCATTATGTTTATAGAACAAGCAAGGGTCTGCTGAGGCTGATATTCCTGTAGATGTTAAGGACGCAGGTCACATTTGATACCAGGCTAACACTTCGCAGGATAATTAGTGGTCTCCTGATGCTGTTAACCCCTGACTCAGGCAGGCTATTTTTTAACATAGGTGTTAGAAGTTAATACCATGCTAATGGCTTCACTTCCAAGGCCTTAATGAAAGGCATGTGGGGACCAGGCCTGTCATCAATATCTTTCAAACTTTGAACTTGAAATTATTCTTTCTTTCCCCTTCTACTGGCTTTTCAGCTTCTTTCCTCCCAAGCCTCGAATCTATTGCATCATATGGACTTGTGCAGTCAGATCTTCTGCTGGTGCAGTTCCACAGAGGATTGACACCCATTTCAGACCAGCTGAGGAACTGACTGATGAGATTTATGATCAATGATCTTCTTTTCCAGTGGACTGTGCTGTCATGGTCTTGGAGATCACATTATCCCCAGTTGGAAGGGGGACGTACAAGGCAGTTGTTGGCCGGGGTAGAGGCAGAAAGTCATAGGTTAGTTCTGACATTGTCTTTATAGAAAAGACAGGTCATTATTGTGCACAGCCTGGGGAGGATCCAGTTGCACCCATGCTTTGATACCGGCTCCATCCAAACTTTAAAACTAACTACCTCAGAGGGCAACATTTCTATTCAGGCAGTGCTGACTTCATGACTCATTGGGCATGTCTACACATGCATTTGGATGAGAGATCAGTTTACTAAACTACTTGCAACTAAACTGCTTGCAAGTAAACGCTCCCGGGCAGGCATCTACACATTCAGAGATGTGGCAGCAGATTTGTTGCTCTTGGCAGCAAACTGGTGCCACTTCCCGTGGCCCTGCAATGGGCCTCTGCCACCACTGGGGAGAGCTTGAGGCTCCAGCTGCAGCTGCCAGCAGCTGGCAGCCATCTTGAAAAGGCAGCCCTGCTCTCTGCTCCCTTGCCAGCCACTTCCCTGTCCAGGAGCAGCACGCACAGTGTAGGGGCAGCATGTGGCAGCCCTCTCCTCACTGCTTCTGCCTCCCTGCACCATGACTGATCCAGCCCCTGCCTTTGGCAGTGATGACCAGTGCCCTGGGCTCCTGCTGGCCACCATGCTGGCCCTGCTGGCCTGATGTGCTGACTGCCGGCTGGACCACAGCCATCTGGGCCCTCCTGGCTCTCCCATGCACAGTGATCGCTTGTGTAGCCACAGTGGAACATCCCAGTGTTGCCACTGCCATCCAGCTGCAGCCTGGACCCTATCCTGCTTGCTGGACCCTGGCAGGGATGCCAATGATGGGCTGCTGGGGCTGCCCTCACTCTCCTGGGCCTCCAGCCCTGCTGCCTCTGGGCCAGACAGGACTGGTGGTTTCATATAGTGTAGCAGACCTGCTATGAGCAGTGGCTGGAGGCATTCTGGATGACTCGGGCCACCTTCTGGGACCTCCTGGAGAATCTCTGGCCACACATGGAGTGACAGGACACTGCTGTGCAGCTGCCTCTCCCCATGGACTCTCCCCATGGACGTGCTCAAGCTGGCCATGCCTGCCAGCCTCCACTATGTGGGCCATCTCTTTGGGGTGGGCAAGGCTACTACCAGGGAGGCCATCCTGGAGGTTTGCAGTGCCCTCCAAGACATGCTGGGGCACACAGTGCTCCATATACATGTTCCCATGGGGGTGGTGGTGGGATTCTGTGCCCTGGGACTCCCCCAGGGCCTCGGGGGCCCTGGATGGGATGCACATCCGCATCACCGCTCGTCCCCATGGTGACTGTTCCTACTATTGCCAAAGGGGCTTTCACTCCATTGTGCTTCAGGCTGTCGTCGAACTTCACAAATGTGAGTGCTGGCTGGGTGGGCAGTGCCCACAATGCCTGCGTTCTGCATCTCCATCATGCCAGCCCTGGTGTAGAGTAGCTGCTTTGCGCCGGGGTGCTGGACCTGCAGCTAGGCTCCATGGTGGTTCTGCCCTCCTCATTTTGAGGACCCAGCCTACCTGCTCTCCTGCCATGGTTCATGCGGCAGGAGACCCCCGCCTGACCCAGCCCGACCCCCGCCAGACCCACTTTAACCAATGCCTGGGCTGGACCCGCATGCTGGTGGAGTGCGCCTTCGGCCACCTCAAGGGATGCTAGGAAACCCTCATTGCTCTCCTCAATTTGCCAAGGACAACCTCCCCTGGGTTATCTTTGCAGCCTGCATACTGAATAACATCTGTGAGGCCTGGCAAGAGCTTCTGTGAGGCCTGGGTGGAGGAGGCATGGTGTGCGGAGGACACCTGGCAGTGGGAACACTGTAGCTGTGGTGTCAGCTATAGCAGTGGGCCCCCCTCCCCTGCTGAGGCCCTGTGAGAGCTGCACATATGCCCCTGGGGGCCAGGGCATTGGGTGCAAGAGGTGCGGCTGACCACCTTCTCTTGCTCTCCCTGCTGTAGCCTGCCTGGGCAGCCACCCATTGGCACCCCACTCACCCCTAGCACCACGCTTACTGCAGACATGTCTCAGAAGAACAAGTTTTTATTTCTCTCACATCCAACAGATCCTCCTCCACAACAGAGTCTCTCTCCCCCCTCCCCCACTCCCAGTAACAGAGCCCTTCCATCACCCACCCCACCCACCAACAATAAAACATTCTCTTCCCTGTGAAAACTATTTACAGTGTGGTTTGTGTGGTCTCCCGGGGGGAGGGGGGTCATGGGGGTAGGAGCAGAGCCTGGGGACAGGCAGCCAGCAGCCTTTGGTTGTTCCTCCATGGTTGCATATGCCATGGTGAGCCTGGTGGGCAGGGAGCTCACCCAGGGGCAGTGGTGTCCAGTGTATGGGTGGCTCCCCCCTTGGCAGCCAGTGTCCAGGGCCAGCAGGGCTAGTGTGCAGTCCTGGCCCCACTGCAGGCAGGTCCACCTGTGTGGAGCTGGGACAAGCAGCAGGCCTGGGCCCAGGCAGGGGGGCTGAGTGATGGGGGACCCAGGGTGGAGTCTGGGGCAGAGGCTCCTGGCTGGTGGAGGTGGTGCTGGGCCTCCACCCAGGCTCATGGTGGGGCCTGCTGCTGGGTGGTGGGTGGCTGCCAGGGGGCAGGTGGAGCTAGGGTCAGGGACCAGGCAGCTGGTGGCACAAAGGTGACCGCCAGGGCCAGGATGGTGTCCGGCACCTGGCAGTTGTTGTCTGTGGCCTGCACTGCCCTGTCCAGGGCCACAGTCTACTCCCACAGGGCCTCCAACTGCTTGCGTTCCAAGGTCAGGAGCTTCACTTGGAACTCCCAGTCTGCCCAGTCCCATGCCTCCTTACGCCAGTCCCATGCATCCTCACCTGCCACCTGTCCTGGTGGGCCATGTATTCCACCCACTAAGCCTGTTTGTCCACCGGGTGGTCCTCTGATGCCATCACTACCTGGTCCAGGAGGATGGTATGGTTCTGCGTCTGTCTCCTGCAGAGCTGAGTCATCCACAGGGCTCTGGCTATGGGTGGTGGAGACCCTGAGGCTGCATCCCAGCTGCCAACTGCAGCTGCAGAGCCATGAAAAAGAAGCTGTTTGTGACAGTTTGCAACATTTGTGAGATAAGATGCTCTGTACCGGGGCCATGAGCTGACTGGCCTCAGATCAGGAGCTGGGCATGCATGGGTGCCCAGGGACCATGGTAAATCATCCAGGCAGCCACCATCCAAGCCCCACATCCCCGCTTACTCTGCAGGGGCAGATGGGCTGCTGGGTGCTAGCCACAGGCAGCCTGCCTCCCCTGCCCTGTTCACAGGGCGGGACAGGCCAGGCTTCTGGCAGCACCTGTTGCTATGGTTTCAGACCCCATTGCCACCCCCGTTCCTGCAGGCCAGCCTGTCTTCTGTGCTGCCACCAAGCCCATGGTGCACGGGCTTGGGAGGCACAGAGCTCCCAGATGACTGGGCTGCCCATGCCCCCGCCCTCTCTGCAGGAGGCCTCTCTGGGGAGGTATCCTGTGCCCAGCCCTCCCTCCCCCCTGCACCAGTGCTGCTGTCCAAGCATGCCTCTGCTGCATGTATCCTGGGCACTGCAAAAGGAGCTGTTTGGTGGACCAAGGAGTGCCTGACCCACTACATCCTGCTGCTGCTGATTGCCATGCTGCCCCAGGTGCATCTGCACAACTGGCACAGGACCCTGAACTTCGACAGCATGGGGCGAAGCCCAGGCTGCTCTGCAACCTCTGCCACCACCTAGAGGGCTATCTGTGGTTGTGCTATATGTCTCTGCCTCTTGCAGCCAAGGAAGACATTGCCACTAGCATCAATGCATTCCTTAGCATGTGAGAGCCCTGTGCCTGCCTAGCTGTTGGGGCATGGGCTGCTTGATAAAGTTTTGTGCTGTTTCCTGCCTTCCTGTATGCTGTGGGGGGGAGCCCGGGGGCCAGGGGAGTGCAGCTGGCCTAGGCAGGGATGGGGGCAGGGGCTTGGGTGGGGCCAGCCCTTCCCAAAGTGCAGAGCTTACCACTTGGCTCCTTGTAGTGCCCAGCACAAGGGCATAGTGCAGAGCTGTATAGTGAGGCAGTGCCCCACAGCACCTGCAGGCTCCAGACAGGCAGTTGGGGGGTGGGCTGCAGGCAGTTGGAGCTGGCCCCAGTGGCTGAGAGCTGCCTGCAGCTGGGTCTGGGTGCTGACAGGCCTGGCAGCTGCATGGCAATGCAGTGCCAGGCAGTTGTTCCGGGGTGCAGGCAGGCTGGTACAGTTGGCTTGTGGCTTGCCATGGGGCACACAGGGGCCTGGAGTTGCCTCAGGTTCCCTGCACATGTGCCCCAGGGCTCAAAATGCCTGCAGGCTTTTAAGGGCCTGAGGCAGGTGCTGCCATAGAGCCAGCCCAGCCATTGGGGCAGGAGAGGCTCCCAGCCCTAAAGCCCTGGGGCTACCCTCAGGCTGCCCCTCTAGTGGTGGAGCTGTCCCAGATCAAATCTGCTCCCAGTTGGCATCTATACATGCATTACTGCACAGTAACTACTCACAAGTAAATTTGCTTCTTGCATTTGCAGGTAGCAAATTTACTCACAAGTGGCGCCATTTACTGCTCAGTAAGCATGCTCACATGTAGACGTGCATGCTTAGTGCGCAGTAAAAAGTCTTCTGTAGATGCGCCCGCAGTCATCGCCTCCACTCCACAGATGTTAATACTCTTCTATCCTTTTTAAGGCTCTTAATGCTCCAGTTCAAACTATCCTTTCTTCTGCAGTTCTGCTGTTTGTTAGCTGTTCCTGGTAACATTGCTCTTCTATTTCACAGACTTTCAGACCTTTTAAACTTTAGCTAAAACACTTAATTCAGGTGTGGTAATATTAACTCAGGTGTAGAAATGATTGACAGTTGAGTATTGGAGGGATTGTCAAAATGCTCAGGAAGGCAATAGTTTGTTTTGTGTATTGGAATAAGAGACATACATCTCACTATAATGGCCATAGAATTAATGACACAGTATCTTTTGACTCATTTTTGCCTAGTGTTGCATTTTTTAAACCTAACAACTTAGTGCACATTCCAATTGTTATATTTTTTGCTTTCATCTTAATCTGAATAATATTTGCTAGCCCCCCAGTGTATGAGTGAAGCTTCTAGTTTCCCTTGAACTGTAGAAAAATACCAATATGTGGTGTGTTATATATGCTGATGCATCACACCATCTACACCTCTCTTTTCAAAATCCTAGATCTGACCATGTGCACAGCCATTGGTATAGGTGCATTATGGCTGTGTCTACACATGATGCTTTAATGCACATTAGCCTAAGTTAGTGAACATTAAGTGTGCGTGTCTACATGTGTGTGCCCTTAATGCACATTAAAAATGGGGAATTTAGGTTATTTGCACCTAAATTTGATACCTGCAAATGCAGATATCAAATTTAGGCGCAAATAGTTAAAGTTCATTAACACACATGTAGACACGTTAAAGCGCATTCACTCTGTGTGCATTAAGCTAATGCACATTAAATTTAAGTGCACTTAAATGCACATGTAGACACAACCTGTGAAGAGGAATCTTTTAGCCGTATTTGTCTCTTAGTATTTTCTAGTAATTGGGGTGCCTCTGCATAAGAGGTGTATATGGAGAGGGTGATGGTATGTGTGTATGTAGAAAGAGGATACAACATGGCTTGGTGGATTAAAAAATAGGCTTCTTTTTAATGTAAATCCGTTTTTTAAAAATCTAACCACATTTGTCTCTCTAAAATAAATTTGAAATTATGACAACCTGTGATGAGGCCTGAATTTACTGTACTCTATTAATCATTTAAATTATCTCTACCAATGAGCTCTCATCAACTGTTAATGAGTTGAAGGGGGCATATTACTCAATAATATACAGAATTAGGGATGAAATATATCTGTAACTTCTGAGGACAAATCAAACTTTATAAATGTCATAATGTTATGTGCTGCACTAAGTATCTATTATTTTCAGTTTTTACAATGGAGGAAATGCCGGTATTTACATTTTTTCCAAATGTCAGTACTTTCAGTTCCTGTTGTGCATAAAAGCTTTTGCCTTAATTACTTTTAATTTCATATTAGCTAGCAGGTGCAGGGAGGATATTTTCTTCATGTTGTGCTAGTTCATTCGAAGTTAAGAAACCAATTGGGAGTTGAAAAAAAGCAGGGAAGTTTTGTGTTCTTCTAGCCTATGAATAAAAAGCCAGGTGGGAGCGGAAGAGAGCTGCGAATTTTAAAATCCAAAACACATGTGACCAGACTTTCAAAAGATATTTACTTGCCTAAAGATGCATGTAAGTGCCCGGTGGAATTTTCAAAAGTTCATGAGCAGGTTAGATGTCTCCCTTTCATGAACTCAAAGAGAATCAAAAAGTAAGTTGGAGTTATAAACTTACCCTGCTTAAGCACTTTTGAAAATCCCACTAGGCATCTGCTTGTATCTTTAGGCATGTAAATGCCTCTGATAATTTGGCCCATGGTGAGAGGAAAAGAACTGAAGATTGTACTGAATATTTCTTTTAATTTAATCAGATTAGTTTTGAAATGCAGAACAGGTGCAGATAGATGCACTCTCCCTTCCTCCCCCGCCATATCCAGAACATTCTAGCTTATTTTTCCCTTAATAACAATAAATAAATAAATTAAATAAACAAAATTATGTCTTCTGTGCATTTTAATCTAATTCCAGGTTCCATTCAAATATAGCTTGACGCAAATCCTGACAAATGTGTTTTAGTTTAAAAAAACAAAACAAAACAACCCCCAAAACAAAAACATTGTTTTGCCATTTTCCAATGTATTAAAATGTAAATAAGTGAGGAAGTTAAATGTGTAGAGCTAGCAAGAAAAGAGCAGGAAGTGTAGTGCGAAAGCTATATTGGGTTGTAAAATTCAAACTGTTCTAAAGATCATGCCATTTGAAGAGAAAGTAAGTTTCAAAGTTCATGTTTAACCAGGATTTAAATAAATTATTTAAGTCCAAGCTTCCTGTTTTGCTGATCTAAATAACAATTAAAATGCTTCATCTTGCAGTAACCATAGTCTCTAGATAAAACACATATGCAGCCAGGGGAATAAAATATCAATCATCTGCTGCTATAACACAGACCTCTTCTTCCTGTGGAGGTAAAAAAAAAGTCACTACTAGCTGTAGGTAGCTTTAGGGCTTTCACCCCTTTGCCACCTTGATAGCTTTGTAGCAGAGCACCAGCCATGCTGTATAGGCAAGAATGTATTCCTCTTTTTTAAATTTAAAGATAGAGCACTTAGAGTTAATACACTACATGCTTGCTTGGATTGCCGTGAAGTTTAGTATATACCATGTTAAATTTCGAGGTAAGGTAGGGCACACTACCTCTTCCCCTGCCCTCCACCCCTCCAGCCCTTGCAAGAAAAATGGCTTATCTGAAGGTTGACAGTGTTGTTATTTTGTGTGGAACAGGGGACCAAACAACGATTTTGATCATGCTCTAGTTGCTCAACTAGTGCATGGCACTCACTGCTCCTCTTATGAAGGAGACTTTTGCAAATAGCATTACAGCAGAGTTTTATTTCTAGCTAGATGGGCCTTTAACTAGTAAAGTAAACAGATTAGGCTGTGCCTGGGTGGACTGATACTTGGTAGCCTGTTGGCTTGTACATGAGCCAAAAGTCATATGTTTGCAGGCAGCAGCAACAACCACTGGCTAAGTATAAGTCTGGGCCTTGTTAGACCTTGCGCTAAGCCAAACAAATGTTAATTGGCTTAGTGTTGTTCGGCTTAGTGGAGGATTTGCATGGTAAAGCGAAAAACCTGTTCTGACTGTCTTTCACCCACACAGCTGAGACTTGCCACTAGAGGCTTGGTGAGCAGCAGCAGGACTCATCCGCTCTTCTTGCTGGGCAGAAAGTGGCCCACCACTGTCAGTTGCAGCGAGACCCTGGGGATCTTCCGTCTCGTGCTTAAGCCCTGGCAGCCCTGCTCTCAGCACAAAGCTGCTGCAGTACTGTGATGTCAAGCTGCTTCCCTGGGGCTCTCTGGTCTCATCAAGCTGTGGTGGCTCCGTGCTGAGAGCAGGGCTGTCAGGGAGTAAGCCTGGTGACCCCGCTCTCAGTACAGAGCCAGGCTGCATCCCTGGAGCTCGTTCACTCTGCGGGGCCCAATCCTTTTTTCTCTGAAGTTCAGGCAGCACCTCTCCCCTGTGCCCTTGCTGGTGGGAGCATAGCTCCCTGTACCGCTGACAGGAGCAGAGCCAGCCTGGGTGGTGGCAGCAGGTACCACAGCTGCTGGGTACTCCAGGGCTGTGTCACTCGCTCTGTCCAACATCCCTGGGGTGTGAGGCATGAGGCACTGTGCCCAGTGCTGCTGTGTCCCGGTGTCCACACTCACCCTGAGTCAGGAGGGGCCCGGCATTCTGGGATCCTGGAGGACTTCAGCTTGGTCAGATTAGCTGTAGGAGGTGGCCAGATAGTAATGGAACAGAAACAAAATTAGGCAGATTGGAGATAATCCTGCCCTGGCATAACTTTAAATCTAATAACGAGTTCTTTAAGCCACTTAAAAGGTGTTAATGTGCAGCCAGTCCATAGGTTAAGCACTCCGGAAACCACCTAAACTTACCAGGTAACAAGGCCCTCTCATGCAAGGTTGCCTGCTGGGAAAGGAGATGGAGGAAAGTATTCATCAGAGCCCCAAAACCTCTCCCATCCTTGGGGTCTGTTTGAAGGGTGATGAATGCTATGCTTTGCTCTCTGCGCTTCAAGGTTTGGATACATTCTCCGGATCAGTGGTGCTCAACCTTCCAGCCCCACAGGTTGGATGAGTGGTGCAGGACTGGTCTGTGTGCACAGGACCATATTATCTTCCGGCCCATGTGGTTCCCGATTGGTCCAGAAATTTAATAGGGCTGGGGACTGACGGCAGTGTTAACTACCATGGCTTTCAAAGCTGTGGCAATTAATTCTGCCCCTGTTCTCCCTTCTGCCAAATTTCTGGACCTGTGGGGAATGGCCAGATGACACACTCTTATAGGCCAAATCAGCCCTTGGGCCAGAGGCTGAGCACCGTTGCTCTAGACTGTCCCTTGTAGGTGTAAGTGCAGCTGGAGTCAGTGTCTCAGATTAATATTAGGAAAAAGCAGCACTTGAGATATTGGGTGAGTTTGTCCTGGTACAAGTCTTGTAGCTCTGTTGAAACTGGTGCTGATAGAACTATGACAGTTTATACCAGCAAGGGCCAAATCTTTTGGCAGGTGTGCTACAAAACCTGCCCTGCACCCTCCCTGAGCGCCACTTGGATGCCTTTCCTTTACCTGTGCTGTTTTCTGCTTCCTTCCCTGTGCCCTCAACCTGATCTGATGCTCTGCTTTTTGCTCCCTGGACTATCTGCTACTGTTTCCTCCCCCACCCCCCGTGCTGCTGTGCCACCCACAGGGGCTGCCTGTGCCCCTTGTGGCACCTGTGCTGCAGGTTGACCACTCCTGGCTTATACTGTCTCATGCTCTGTCCCAAAGCGTTTTATGTAAGGTATGCTGGGGTTGAGTGAGGAAGCACTGGAGGTGGGTGGTGCTCTGAGCTACTTTGCTTGCACAGAGGCAGTCTTAACATTACTGGGGAGTCCCAAGGTACCTTACCTGTCAGCTTTCAGACTGCCGTGGACTTCCACGGACTAGCACTCCAAGGAACACTAGGCCTTTTCTCTGCTGTGCTTCGGTGGAGATGAGACTAAGAGTGCCTTGTCTGTTCTCTGCCATGAGCCCGTTTTGGCTAGCGAGATTCACTGAGTCCTTTTTCCTGTCATCTTAAAATTGAAAATGCAGCACAGCTCCATGTCTCTGTGTCCAAAGTGAGTTGGTGCATATTCCCCCTGAATGCTGTGGGAGTAGAAGCATATGCTTTGGGTCTTTGCTGAATGAGGGCCAGAAATATGCTGCCAGGCCTCCTTTTTCTCAATAGATAGTAAGTGCCAGGTACTTTCACAGCCATAACTGACAGGCTCTTTGGCAGATATATTTGGTAAATCCTCCTACCAGTTGCAGCTACCTTACACTGCAGTTTAGAGGAAGGAAGCAATTATGTGTTTGCTTTTTGGGATTATATGAGCCATTGATAGCATGCAGTGAAAAGGATGGTAGTGAGCCTGCAAGGCTCAAGTGCAACAGTTTTCTGCTGTCCTGATATGCTTGATGTTCCCCCGCTGGCCTGCTTGTGCCTGGCTCAGCCAGAAGTAGGTCACTCACTGTAATGATTCCTTAGAAAGAAGCACACTGGGTTAGGGTACTGATTCTGAGCCAAGATGATGGGACACCCTGGAGTGCCATGAGATCCTTTGAAGGGTACAGAGAGAAGTGAGATGTGAGGAGATAAGAGCAGACTCAGGCTTTCCCTGCCTGGCTGCTCCTTGACTCCACTGCCTGCCCCTCTGCAAGGAGGTAAGCTCTGTAATAAATCAGTCTTTAAAATGGGATGCTGCTCAAGTTATACAGGGGTGCCTTGAATCTAAAAAGCTTGAAAACCACTGGGTTACAAGATTTTTTGCATGGCATCTCTGTGTTAATGTATCAACCCTGTTTTCTTTTTCCAGAGATCTCTGGGAACACGGAAGACATTCCCTTGGTGCGTTGGAGGCAGCAGTGGCTGGAAAATGGTACTTTGCTTTTCCATATCCACCACCAAGATGGTGCCCCCAGTCTTCCTGGCTTGGACCCCACTGAAGAACCCCAGACAGAGTCAGCGGAAGAAGAGCTAAGGATCCTTCACATCTCAGTCATGGTAGGTGCTCTCGTATCTTCAAAGATGTGGTGCCTCTCTCTGGGTGACAGGCATCCTACTTCATTTACATTCAGAAGGATGTGGGACCAGAGTTTTAAATACATTTAGGTGCTTAATATCTCTTGAAATAGGTGAGATTTAGGTGCCTCAATGCCTTATGAAATATATGACCCTTATGTTACCTTTGTGCTCCTGAAAAATCTCCCTTTTCTATTTTCATACAACATCTAACATACCTTGTCTGTAAAGAGTTCCCTGATGTGGTGGTAGTGATGGTGATTTACCATTGAGAATTTTGGTGTCCTTCCTTTTGGGAGCCTCCAAACACCTTACAGAATTAAAGTTGGAAATGGTTTCACCCTCTGTTGGAGTCCAGCCATTTTCACGGTAGAGTCAGGCGACCATTTGCAGCAGTGCTCTGTAACAACTTAGGCCAGAGAGCAAAGAGGAATACCATCTCCAGGTAAAACTGCAAGGGCTATTATTCTAGTCTAGATGTCATGGCTGAAGAACTGATGTATACGCAGAAACCTCAGAGAGGTTGTTAGAAGTTGCACTGCGTCATGGTTAGTGGCTGATGTGCAATATGCCCCTTTTTATGGGATCTGCTGAGAATTTGTTTCCTGAAAGGAGATCTGTTGATTAGCAGCAGGCCATATTTCCATTAGGGATGTGACTGGTTAAGCGATTAGCCATTTAACTGATAAGCCTAGTGATAACTGGTTATAGTTTACCGGTTATCGTTTAGCCTGGGGCGCAGTCTGGCAGGGAAGGGGGGAAAGGGAAGCCATGTGATGCCCCAGCAGGAACCAGAAGGCAGCAGGGCAGGTGGGAAGGAAAGAGGAGTGAATGGGGCTAGTACCTATAGCTAGGCTCCGCGCATCCCAGTGCAGCCACTTGCAATCTCCCTGCTGCTCGCCACGAGCAGCCTGGGCTCTGGGCAGGCCCTTGCTGCCCACCATGGAGTCTAGGCTGCTCGCGGCAGGCAGTGGGGAGGCTGCAAGTGGCTGCACTGGGTCCACAGAGCCTAGCTATTAGGTACTAGACCCTCTTCTCCCCACCCCCCGCCCCACCTTGCCCTTAGCAATTAATCATTTAACTGTTGTAATTACAATAGGTTAAATGGATATTTTTTATCGATATTTAAGTCCCTAACTTCCACAGCAGCCATTCCTCTAGTGAGTCTTTCACAGGCAAGCTGCCGAACCTCAGTTTCTTAATCAAAGTTCACTGAAATCCGAAATGCTTTTGCCTTGTCCCGGCATTAAACTTCACATTGCCTGTGGAACATTTCTCACTTGCTGCTCTTAGTTGGGGGTTGGGGGGCAACAGCACCATAGAAATAAGAGGGACTGGCAGAGTTCAGGGTCATGACTGTTCTGGGAGTCCTAAGAGCACTGGTACCCCCCACTGTAGGGCATACACTGATAGCTAACTTGGGATTCTCCTCTCTGATTGCCTAGGAGGGTAGACTTATTTTTTCACTGTCCTCTGATGCGTGGGCCCTTGCTTTGAGATCTCTGGCTGCCCCTTTATGCCACCTCTGATAGCCTGAGGATTGCAGAACTAACCAAGCTCTCACCAAAGAATACCCTTACCATAGTGAAGGGTGGCTGGTAGCATACGTTCATGTGAATACTCTGTGGGTGTAGACAGGTGTCTAGGACCCACTGATCCAGCCACATTCAGTAGCTGGACAGCTCTGTAGAGAGCCATTGCACGGTGGAAAAATGAAGTTGTGCGTATGTAGACGAGCCCTCAGGACCACTCAGGAAAGTGAATCTGAGCTGACTTTTTAAAAGTGGGCTAGTTCTAAATGTGCATGTGGCCATGGGCGACTGAGGCCACCTTAGTCAGGGGGGTATGTGTCCCCCCAGTGACCGGGGGAGGGAGGAGTCCACCCACGGCTAATCTCGCTGATTGGGGGGTTCCCCCTGCAGCCAGTCTTGCTCCTGGAAGCTGCATGTGGACACTTTTCAGATTTCAAGTGGCTTTCATTCAACATATCATAGATTAAATTTGTCCATTCTTATATTAAGCTAAACGAAATGAAGGCCATGTGAATTTTGAATGTGTGTCCATACAGGTGCTTAATGCAGCTTAACTAATCAGCTTGGAAAAAAGTCAATGAAGTTCTCTCTAGACTGTGCCTATGTGCATAAGCTGTGCTTGCTCTGGTTTTATTCTGGAGTCTTTTTCAGTCCCCAGGAGCCTCCAGAATCCAGGAGGCAAAGTAGCACTAACCAGTCCCTCTGGGCAGGTCTGAGCTCAGGGTGTCCACAGCTCAAAACTGGAGACATAAAGGGGGAGGCAGGCTACTGCATGGTCTATATGGACCAGTGATGTGAGGCTCGATCAAAAGGATTTGAGGGAAATACAGTTTTCCTCTGTTTTTGTTCTCCTACAGTATCTTAATTCCCAGACATCTTGCTTTTCTCTGCATGGTATGCCACTATCCCAGTATGCAGACACTGGTGCTTTTTGCCACTGCTTTTGGCTCACCACCAGTGAAACCACAGCCGAGTAGCTTTGATTTAGCAAGCATGAGTGCAGGCGGCTGTGAATATAATAAGCATGAGCCCCCCTGAGTGTGGATTCTCTGTTCCTTCCTCCCTCCTCTGCTGCCCTCCTATTCTCTTCTCTGCAGAAGCTCAGGAAAGAATTTCAGGGAAATCAAAGGAGAAAGGGAAAAATAGATCTGTTTGTGAGGGAAGAATGGGAAGAATCTGAAGAATTGTACAGTTCTTTGCTGGTAGAAGATAATTAGCTGGAGACAATGTGTTGCTGAGGCCAGGGATGGGCTGTTTAATGAAGCCTGCCCTAATGAGAATGTCAATATCTCTTCCAGATTGCAGCCTGAGGGCAGGTTTCTCCTCCATCTTTTCTGCTTGATTAGTCCTGGAGAAAAAAAAAAAGTAAATGGCCAAACCAAACCTTAAACATTTTAGTCCTTCCCTCGTGCCCCCCCTCCCCCCATGAGACTCTATATTGATGGTAAAACATGATCCCTGACACATGAGTCACAATTTGAACTGGTGAAATCAGGGTGGCTCTGATCTTCCAAAAGGGTAGTATGCTCCCCATTACTGTGCTAGCTGAACACTTTTCTGTCTTTACAGGATTTTTAGCCTCACAATGCCCCCCTGAGGAAGGGAAGGATTAGTTTGTATTTTACAGTTGAACAACTGACACACAGGGTCAGGAAAATGACATGCCCAGGGTAACAGAAGAGCTCTAGGTGAGCTGGGGGTAGAGTTCATGTGTCCTAAATCCCAGGTCAATGTCACTAGCCACTAGACCATCCCATCACACTAGTCATAGCCTTCTGTCTAGCTGTTTTGCATCATACTAGCAAAGTACCTGCAGGGACCTTCCTGGGCCTGGTGATTCCTCTTGGCTTTCGTGCATGGCTCCTGTGTTTTACAAGAGCCTTTGTTCCCTTTCTTTGCATATAGCTCTCTGAAATGGGAGACAATGTTGTCCGGTTTGCATGTTCTTACTGGTCTGAGGGGAGAATACCTCCAACTTTGACAAAACACAACTTCAGATCACAGGGTGGAGGAATCAGTTTGCCACCTTACAGTAGACAACACTGTGGGTCACTGTCGCTGGAAAGCATTAAAGAAAGGAGAGTCTTCACCTTGGCCCAGAGAAGCATTTAAGCATATGCTTACCAAGTAGCTTCATTGAAGTCAAGGGGTGTGCCTGCGCTGCACAGTGGGATCATAGGAAAGAAGGGCTGGAAGCAACCTCATGTGGACCTCAAGCCAGGATTGTCTTAGTCAAGTGTTTGTTTAACCTGCTCTTGAACATTTCCGGGGATGTGGTATAGAATGGAGATACCCAAGCTAGCACTGGTTTTGGAAGTAATCTAGCTGTAGCAGCGTAGAGTTTCATGCAGGCTAGATCTGCTTCTACCACTTTGGTAGATTGGAGCCTGATTTTGTCCTGCAGTGCAAATGTGCAAAGATCCAGGAGGGTGGATGGAAGGAGGGGGAATTCACACTACAAACCTGCTGCATGTGCTTATACTGTGATTGAACTGGAAGTCATAGGGTGGCTTGGTTAACTAGACTTCAGTTTAACAGCCTTAATGTATATTGGTATTCTGCACAGTGTTCGCTCTGGATTTAGGACCCAGAGGCCTTGTTCAGAGGCAGGTAGGTGGGGAGGGGGGTGGAACCCACCCACCCTCAAACCGACCATGACCTCTCCATTCGATAATAGTCAAATTTATTGATACGCAGTGATAACAGAAAAACAATCAAGCAGTTCTATATATCTACCAAATCCAAGGGCGTCATCAGAGTCAAAGTACATCTGGCCAGGATGCAGTCTTCACATTGAGGCTGTCTCTTAGGTGTCAGATGTAAGCAGTCTGGAGGTGGGATGCCAAGGCCCATACTCCTCCCTCCAGTGGGGTGGATGAGACGGGCTGGTGGTATGTCCTCTGTCCATGGTGACTTTGGGGACCCTTCCCGGGGACAAAGGGATCTCTCTCAGGGACCTTCTTGGGGAGAGGGATGGGGAGGGACCATTTGTTAGTCTCAGGTCTCTGCTTTTGTATTCTCCTTCCCCTCTGATGACTTCTGATGATTCTTGATCTGTGGCTATCTCTGGTTGGTTGTCTCTCTGTGTGGTCACGCATCCACATAGCTTATCACATGTGCTCATACTAATTTGGTCTTTCCGGGCCTTTTCCTAATTTGGTCTGTTCCCCCAAAACTGGGACTCAGACCCCCTGCTCTAGGGCTTTGTTAGCTGGTGCCACTTATCTCGTGTTATGGGCAGTGTAGTACATACTTGTTCTGTTCCCAGACTGTTTTTCAGACTATGTGTTCTTGTTGGCCTTGTTGAGTTAGATAGCCTGTCTGCTTCCAAGCCTGTGTGACTAAGACTCAGACTTTTAGAAATCGGTTAACCCCTGCTGCCCATCCTGAACCATTCTAATGCATATACATATACCTATAAGCCAATTCCCCAAAAGCAAACCTTTAAATACCATTTCTAAGCCAACACACCGTACAGGGTTTCTCCCTAAAAATCCATTTGTTCCTTTTTGGACAGGAAGCTTGAGATCCTGTAGAGTGAAGTCAGCATTTAAAACCATCGCAGTCCCTAAAAAGCTAGGGTTACAGTGAGGGACTGATGTTTTAGATTTGAGTGCACACACTCGGCTGAATCAGGTCACAAGTGGAGTGAGAGGTGGCCTCTCATTTTCATTTTAGATGGACATTGACACACAGAAGTTTCCAGGTGGGCCTAGAGTGACAACTGGGGAGGCTTTGGGGTTTTTTTTGTTTTAAGAGCTAATGATGAGCAGTTGCTTAGCAACAGCGTTCAGCCCTCAGGTTTAGCCAAGGAGAGCTTGTTCTGATGGGTGCAATGTTACATGCATTATACCATGCAGGAGCGTGTGTGGGAGGGATTCTGTGGGAGAACCAGCGCGCACCTGCCTCACCTGGTTAGAGAACATGTCAGTTATCTTGCTCATGAAGTTTGAATTAATTAATGATCACTAGAGACTGCTTTAGCTAACAGCCAATGTCTTGGGTTAAGTAAACTCTTGGGTAGAAAGCGAAGGAGTTTCCAGAAAATGGTGATTGCCATGTTAATGGGCAGAACATCTAGTGATTATTACAGTTACACCAAAATATGTAATTAAATATTTAATCTCCCCCTCCCCCATCCCCTTTCTGGCACTCCCAAGTTAACTCCATCCCTGCAGCATCTCTACATGAGTGTAGGAAGCAACGAGCCGTGTGCCCAGGATCTAGATGTTGGTGTCCAAGCTGGATATTTTTATGGGGGAGGGGGTTTCTTCTCAGTGAAGCAGCTGTTGTTGCAAGGAGAGGAGATGGGTCCATAGGCAGCAGAGTCCATCTTTCAAAGCTGCTTGTGAAAGTGACCTGTGGGTGGATGTTTTAAAACAGTCAGTGCTTGAGCAGTAATCCAAGCAGTCTCTTGTAGGGTCTATGTAGCTTGACAATTCCTATAGCAGCCGTTGCACCACTGTCTCAGTACAGTCACTGGGAGGAGATGAAACTGGAACTGGATGTCTTTGGCTCACTGGGCGAAGATGGGACCCCAGAGAGAATCCTTTTTCCTCCTGAAATGATGGAGGGCTGGATTCTCAACTCCAACTGGTTGAGGACGTGAAGGACATGCAATTGTTTTGCACTTATGTTATCACTGCTTCCCTCAGTTCTGCCCCAGCAAGAGGCCTCTACTTCTTGGATATAAAACAGAGAGCCCAAGAGATTCCTCTCATTACACTCGGTCTTTAAACAGGAATGCTTATTAAATAAAATTATTACAGTTACAGCTGCAAACAGGCAAGCTTCTACACAACTTGTGTTCCAGCTTTGTCTCCCTTTTTTATTTAGCCAGGAGCCAAGTGCACTTAGTACTTTATGTAGTAGGCAGCGACACCTAGTGTTTGGATCACGTGCCTTGGTATGCAAGATGCAAGGTGGGTTTTTTTTGCTTTTATCTTTTACTGGACCAACTGCATAGTTGGGAGAGATGCTAAAAAGCTTTTGGGCTCAAAGTGGGATTTCAGAGATTTCACTGGGAAGAGATGGGATTTGAAGGGCACTTTGTACCCGAAAACTCTTCTGATATCTGGAATCAAGTGTACAGTTGATCCAATAAAAGATATTACCAAACCTCCTTTCCCCCTCTTTGCTTTGTGCGTATTTCCTGGACCGTCATGGGCACAGCAACACTCCAGTTCCGCTATGAGTAAACGTATTACTCCTGTAGTGGAGAAGCACTGGAGTACAGTACCATTACAGTGATCCACCTCACACTAGAGTCTGCAAGGAGGTAGTTCAGAGTCATTATGGGGAGTGGGGAAATTCTGTATTTTTGGGGTAGTCCTCAGTAGCCAGAGCCACAAGCTTCATGTGTTGGAGTCATAACGGAACAAAGAATTGGATTCCAGGTGCATCCTTACCAATGAGCCATTTAGAACTGCACTGACCCGACAGAAATTGAATGCCACATTTAAGCACCACAGAAATGTTTCCCTGCTGTTGTAACACTGCTCTGACTATGACTCGTTGAGAGATTCTGTGGGACTATAAAACTGAACCCAGAGCGACTGCTGTGTCCCAGCTAACAGCAGTGCCCTCTAAGTGACTGCTCCTTTGCTTAATCTGCTGACTTTTTTAAATTTTTTGGAAGGAAGGGAGGGTGCATTACATCTCCATTATACTGAGAATGAAAGAGGGTTAAAGCATAATGGCCATTAGAGAACTCTTTGCCAGCTGCTACTTCTGTTGCTCATTCAATAATTCCCTTAATGTTTTGTCCTAATGGAGCAGATTATTACTATTATTTTATTTTATCAAGATCACCTATTGCATAAAGAGGAGGAGGGAGACCAGAGCCAAGAATGGACATCAAGCTGTTAGCTGGCTCCCATGTATTTATTTCTATTCTTGGCAAGCAAGATTAAAAGGACCAGCATGTGTAGCTGACTTCAGCTCTGTCTCTGTGGCTCTCTCCAGCCATCACCCTGAACTGTAGCCTTGTGAATAAAACTGCTGGGACTAGGAGATCTAGCAGCAGTTCCTGACCCTGCTGCATAATCTCAGTATGACCCCTGGGAAGTTGCCTTGTTTGTCAGTGCCTCAGTTCCCCATCACTACTCTTTCCACCTTTCATTGATCTTGTCTATTTAAACTAAAGCTTTTTGGCATGAAGGTTGGTTCTTACAATATGTGTGCACAAGTGGCTGATGCAATGGGACCATGATCTTGGCTGGCACATTTTTCTTCTGCTTTACTATTATGTCAGCAGTAACACAGATTGCTCTTTTGTTTTTTTGTTTTTTAGCTTGATTCTATTTAATACTCATTGAAATTTCTGCAAGACACCCTCAAAATATCTCCCAAAGATTAAGAGTAACAGTGCTCAAGTCAACCAGAAATGAAACTGGGGGAGAAGGTGGGAGGAGTTGCTCAGCAGATTATTTGCATATAATAAATCTGATCTTTGCTTTCAGAGACTTAAGAAAATATTAAATCTTCATTAATGTCATATTTTTCACTTTAAAGTAACTGCTTCAGAGCTGGCACAGCATGTGCCTGCCTATAGCCAGGTCTGTGTTAGGCATGGTGTGCCAGCATAGCTGTCTCTCTATGAAATAGTTGTGTGCTCTTACTGTGGACATGTGTCATGCCATCAAGACTGAGTGTTTTGCTAGTCGACCTTTATTTTAGGCCCCTCCATGAAATGAACATACCAGTACCTTCTCACTGGTATGGCTGTGCCTGCACTAAAGGCTCTCACTTGCCCACTTCTGCTTGGTAAGGGAGCACAGCCCTTGCTGGCATAGTAATGCCAGCAAAAGTTGGTCTTTTTTTCCTCCTTAAGGTCCTGATTCAGCAAAGCACTTAAGCCTGTACATAACTTCAGGCTTGTGTTTTTAAGTTCCATTGAGGTCATTGGCCACGAAGCACATGCCTCAGTGCTTAACTGAATTGAGGCCACGGTGTCTAAACGCTAAATACAGACTGCAGTCTTATCTGTCTGGGCCAGGGCTCAGCTACATTGATGAGGTGAGCCTGCACTGTCAGCTGTCTGTTCTGTACCAATAATGTAGATAATAAATACACTCTCCAGGGCTGGCAGCTGGACACTGTTCACAGGCATTACAGTTCCTTTAAAAAGATGACTCAATACTGAAATACACCAATGCGATTTATGGACTATTCATTTTTTTTGTCTTTTTTTAATAACTTCTTAACTTCCCCTTGAGTCCAAATGTGAGTTTGCAGTGAGAGGAACCTGGGCTCGTCAGGTGGGGTCATGATCCATAAGCCGTTTTCCTCATTCTGGTGATTGTAGGCTCTCCCAGCCCAGGCAGGATTGTGACTGCAGACTTCTTATTTTTCTTTTGCTGAGAACTCCTTCCATTTCAAATGAGCCAAGAAAACAAAAATAGCCACACAATTGCTTGGGCAGCAATGGCACCTAGGAGGAGAAAAAGAGGATTAGATGACTTTGTTCTCATTCGGAAGGCACTTGCCTGCTACTCTGAGTGCTCCACCGAAAGAGAAAAGTGCTATCATCAATACAGCAAAGGATTGGAAATGGATATCCCAGCCCCCCACATATAGACTAATGGACTCTCCTGCTGCCTACCATGAACAGACACCATTACTCAAGGGAGGAGTTTTGTTTTCAGGAGCCTTGCATAGAGGTTCAGTATTAGGTCCCAGCTCTCATGTTATTAGGCTAACAAATACTAAAACAACTGTAAAATTGATGGCTGCTAGCCATTTCCATGTCTGTGGGTACAATCGGAGCCCCTGATCAGGGTGGGGCTTCATTTGCAGTGTCCGAAGAGGGGTCCTGCACCATCTACCCCACATTTCCCACCTCCCCTTTGGGCCTCGTACGGTTCTGTCCAATGACAGTGAGATGCATTGGGTACTCTGGTATTGCTGCTTTGCAACGAAATGTATTGCTGAGTCCTTTTTCCCAGAGCGCAGTAGAAATAAACAGGCAGTTTACCCGCTCCGTGATCCCCAAGTGTGCCAGGCCAGCACAGCCCTGACGTAAGATGACACAGTTCCCCATGAAGAGAACTCCCACTAGATGCTGTTCCCACCTATGCCGGGGTTAATTTTTGACCCCAAGGGGCCCAAGATGCATGCAAATGATTTGAGGCTAAATCCTCAGCTGGTACAAAGTATGATACCTCTGTAGGACTCAGCAGGATCTCTTACAACTAACTTCATCTCAGGATCTGGCCCCAACTTGCTGCACATATTTAAATACACAGTGCTAATGGTTGTAAACTGAGGTTTCCCACTTGCAAAAAAGGGATAATAGTGCTTTATTCCCCCTTTTTATGCAGAGCTTTGGAATCTGTCCAAACAGCACTTGCAGCTGCTGTTATAGTAATAAACAGGGCAGTTCTCTAACACCGGGCTGCTGGATTTCCCTGAGCTTTGCCCCTTTCATGGCCTGCTCCCAGGAGTGAATTGAGCAGGAGGAGAGCTGAGAGGGTGGTGGGGCCAGGTTGTAAGCCTAGTGCCTGCTGCTCATGTTGAAGGGTTTCCCACTGACAAAGCAGCTTGTGCCTTACAGCACTGAAAGCTCTGCTTTTGCAAGAGAAGAGAGAGCAGGCAGCACCAGTAGTGTTTGTAAGAAAGCATTTGCCCAGAGGCTGTGCTCTCAAATAGATACAGCACCCAAACATTAATCCTCATATTGGGAGTAATTAAACTTGTTCTAATAGGCTGGGGTGAAAGTTGTGATGTTCCCCTGTTCCCCTTTGGTTGTTTGTCCCACTTGCTGTCCAGCTACAGTAGCTGGGGGGTGTGGCTGTTAGTGGCTGCTAATACCTGTTGTTCTGGTCTCCTCTCCAGGGGGGAATGATTGCCTTGCTGCTGTCTATCCTGTGCCTGGTGATGATCCTCTACACCCGTCGGCGATGGTGCAAACGGCGTCGGGTGCCGCAGCCCCAGAAGAGTGCCAGTGCCGAAGCAGCCAATGAAATCCACTACATCCCCTCTGTCTTGATTGGGGGCCATGGGCGTGAGAGCCTGCGCAATGCCCGCGTGCAGGGGCACAACTCCAGTGGCACCCTGAGCATCCGTGAGACACCCATCCTGGATGGCTACGAATACGACATCACTGACCTGCGGCACCACCTGCAGCGGGAGTGTATGAACGGTGGCGAGGACTTCGCCAGTCAGGTTACCAGGACCTTGGACTCACTGCAGGGCTGCAATGAGAAGTCCAGCATGGATCTCACACCAGGTGTGTTGACAGGGGGACACACAATGTGCCCTCAGCATACTTCTCTGCTTCTTTCTGTCTGGGCTTGCCAGAGTTCTTTTCCTTTCCCTGTGTAAACAGGGCTGTTTCCAGCCCTGGGCTGTGGGTCATGTAAATGCCACCTCTTTATCCTTTCCACTGTGCAGGTTTTCAGACCTGACCCTAAAGCCACAGCAAAGACATCCAGGGCAGTCTGTAAAGCCATTCGTTTGTGGTTTTCCAGCATGTGGGGCATCAGTGAGGTGCCCTTGGAGCCCTGTTTGGGGCCCTCCCCATAGGTTAGAGCTCCCTTGAAGCCAGCTGCAGCAGCACATGGACAGCTATGGGCTGTGGCATTGCAGAGAGCACTGGTAGTGCTAAACACAGAGCCAGGCTGTCAGCATGGGCACCTATACCAGGACCTTCTCTTCCTGCACAGACACCTAAGCCAGCGTGTCGATTGGAAAAAGCAGTGTGTGATGTTTTGTCCAAATGCAGCTCTCCACCTCAAGTTTCACGCCCAGTCCTAGAAGCCTTTGCTCCTTGTGGAGCAAGGTGGGAGGGGTGAGAGAGAGACTTTTTGAACCTTTATTATAAATAAATAAATGTTAAAAACAAAAGGTGAGAGTCCAAAAACATGTGCCATCCCTCCCTCCAGGGGCTGAGCAAGAAACACTTGTCAGTCACAAAATGCTGTATCCCCAGAGACTGAAACCCCCAATGAGTGGCAAGAAGTTGTTGTAGAGGCAGAAGAACCCAAACTGTTCTGGGAGCTGCAAGGGAACCTTGGAAATCCAAGGACAAATCTTCCAAAGTTGCCAAAGGGACCTGACAGTCCTATTTATTTTAGCCACCCATGGAAATGGGCCACCCAGATTGTTTGGGCAGCTTGGAAAATCTCAGCCTGTGCTTTGTACCAAGTTATGGTGGCCAAATTAGATCCTGTCTACACAACGGCTTGTAGCAGTGATGTCGCTGGGTCAAGTGTCACTATTGGTGCAGGGGCCCCTTGTTTCTGTTGACCTGGTCATGCAGATAGATAGCTCTAAGTGTCCATTAGCAGACTCAGCAAGTTGCCTCCAAATAAAGTTGGAGTGTCCAGCCCAATTGCTAGCGTTTGTCAAGGAGGAAAGGGTCAGTTCTCTAAACCAACTTCTGGTCTTCCCATGATTGCTTCTCTTCTTCCCTGGTCCCCTGGGTGAGGGTGTGGGAAGAAGGATGACCCAGTCATGAGGGTAGTGGCTTGGAAGCTGGGACATCCAGATACAGTTCCTTGCCTTGCCACTGAAACTCTGAGTGATCTTGAGCAAGTCAGTTAATCTCCCTCTGTGGGACCCCTGGAGGAAGTATGCTAACATTAGGTTCCACCAGATCTGCATTGCCTCTTATGCCATTGACACCAAGGCTATGTTAGTATGGTGGACACAGAAGGAATTCCTTCCACTCAGGCTAGATGCCCGATGTGGTGTTTCGTCTGCCACAGACTCCTTGCTTGTTGGATTTACTGGTGGTAACAATGCACTGTTAGAGCCAGATGGCACCAGAGGGCAGGGATCTGTGAGCATGCTGCAGGTCACGATGGAGAGAGGCCACTTTCTGCCTATTTGCACCAGCCCATATGCTTTGGAGTTGGAAGAAACCTACTTCCCCTCCCTGCAGGGACCTCATCAGTTTTGCTGGCCGGACCATCATGTGAGATGTCTCTAGTCCCTGCTCCCAGACTCTTGGAAAGGATGCACATGCTTATTAATGATTTCTCTCTCACCTTCGTTTTCTTTTTTAAAGCCTTGTATTTATTTATTCATTTATTTGTTTTCTTCTGAAAGTTTTTGCATGAAATTCTTCCTGCGCAGGAAGCGACAATGCCAAGCTGTCCTTGATGAACAAGTACAAGGATAACATCATTGCTACCAGCCCTGTGGACACCAATCACCAGCAGGCCACCTTGTTGTCCCACACCTCTAGTAGCCAGCGGAAGCGGATCAATAACAAAACAAGAGGTAACCCTGGGAAGCAATAAGGGAAGGGCATGGACTTCTGTTCATGCAGCACAGCTAGATGCTCCTGAGACTTCATTTATGCTGAGGATTTGCCTCCATTTCAGCTGTTGGTGTAACTGCACCAATATAACCCAACCCAGTGCATCTGCAGCAGTGGAGCATGCCCCAAGAGGCTCTACTAGCACAAATGGTAGCTTTGTTGGGTCATGCTAGGCATCTGCAGAGCAGGGCAGAGTTCATGCTTTATGGGGCAGGGAGAGGGGGAGCCCTTTGAGTGTCCCATAGCAGCACCTTCTGGCTATCCACAGCCTGTGTTGGTGATAGTAATGCCAATGTGATAGTCTCAATAATGGTTCTGAAGTTGGGACAAGCATCTGAGTGATTTGAATGAACATGGGAAGTTCATCCCAACCCCTTGGATCTACACACTTGGTCTGTTACTCTCAAGGCTGCCATTTCTCACAGAGCTCATCAATACTTACTCTTACCTGGCTGGGAAATGCAGTAGACACTGCAGACACTGTCTGTGATGCTCGAACTTCTGGTCCAGACTGGGATCCACAAGTGCACAAGGAGAATGTGAAAAGCTAGCACAACTAGGGAAATAAGGAAGTGTAGCTCTTTTGCCCTCCAGCAAGAGGTCTGGCTTGGAGGGAAATGTCCAATAAATTTTACATTTCTAAATGGGCTATTTCAGAGGCTTTGAAGGGAAGCCTATACATTACTAACCATCCAGAAGGAGAGTGGCTGCAAAAGTAGGACCCCATAGTTGGGGCCAAAGTATGGGAGAATAGGGGGTATCTTTTGTAATGTGGTTGTTTCCTGTTCATAAAATACTAAGGGTGAGAGGCTATGATCTTGTGGCCTCTTAGCAAGACTCCTTACAGGGAGAGTTCCCAACTCAGCTCATACAATCCCAACAATTCTGTGTAGCCTGTGTTGTCCTGATGTCATAGTCAGGTAATTCCCACTGTCATGAAGAAATGCCTGGGGCTAGGACCTTGTCGGGGTAAAAGGCAAGTTAGGTTGACCAAGTTTATAGTGTGTTTCCAGTGTTTTGTACCTTATTTATTTGTTTTTATTGTGGGTTCTGTCTTTTTCTAACTATAGCTGGCTCAGCTTTCCTAAATCCCGAAGGGGATTCTGGCACAGAGGCTGACAATGACCCACAGCTGACCTTTTACACTGACCCATCCCGGAGTCGACGACGCAGTAGAGGTATGTGTTTCGGGTGGGGAGAAGGGAGGCTGCGCACGCACGTGTGTGTGTGTGTGTGTGTGTGAGAGAGTGAGAGAGAGCAAGAGAGAATGAGAGAGAGAGCGAGTGCGAGCGAGCGCAAGAACACCTGTGTGCACACTATGGTCAGGGAAATAGAGGTGCTGAATCAACAAGAGAAAAGATCCCTGCTGGGCATAGAGTCCTGCTAGAGTTGTTTCTCTGGGTGCATTTTCACATCTCAGTCCCTATCCAGCATGAAGGTTTCAAGAGATAGTTGTAAGTGCTCCTGGCCAAACTGGTCATGCCAGAATCAATAGTGAAAATGCTCATTGACTTCATTAGGGCCAGGACTTGGCCTTTATCCTTGCTGCCAACTTCTGCCACTCCCAGAAAGCAACGAAGTCCCCTGCAAAACGTTCAGCATAGAGTTGGAGGTTTTCCCCTTCCTGGGGCAGCTGAGTTCTGTTTTATCTTTTACCTTGTTATTCCTTAGCTGGCTCCATGTTACAAATGTGCAGCCTTGTGGGTTCTTTATAAACACCAGCTGTGGCTGTGATTTCCCCCCTTCCCCCCACTGAATTATTTGTGGTATAGGTCAGGAATCCAAGCCAGAGTGGATTTTCACAATTCAGAAGATGCTTATGCTATCATCTAATCCTTAACCAGTCAGCCAGCTGCATAATGTTATTTGGTAGATCTTCTCAGTAGAGGATGAAATACATTCAAATTTTGCTGCAGGCATCTCCCTGGATCTGTTGTATATTAATGAGTAACATGCTTCAAAGAGTGGCCTCTGTGCCTCTCTGTTTGGCATATTACTGCTGTTGCTTTAATAAAACAATCTCCAGCAGGTAAAGGAAACCAGTTGAAAAAATGCCATTTATTGTCAGTCTGTCATCAGCAATGGGCAATATGCAAGCAGAGAGAAGGCAACAGAGCCTGACTTGAAAGCAGCGAGCAACAATTATAAGAACCCACCCTTTCTGTATAGATGGGAATATGAAACTGAAATGTTTGAAGTATAATTGACCACGCCATCCATAAATAAAATGACAAACACGGTTGTTCTTACATGAGTTTTTTTATGTCTTGTGCCTCAGCCACAGAGGACCTTCAAAATAGGGACTGAAACCTTGAACTTGATTCAATATTCTGTGGGAAGGAAAGGAAAAAAAACAGGCTTGACTACTCATGGCAGCCTGTTACCTAAGAGTCATGCTACAGCATTCTGCATTAACAGGGATTTCCAAAGAGTGGAAGGCTTTATGCGTGGGTGTTTTTCATTGGTGGGTTCCTGTTGACTGCTAGCAGGGGCAAGCATAACTGAGGCCAGCTTACCATCCACCAAGGAGGAATGGAGTCTCTTAACCAACTGGGATGGTAGAAGACATTAGTCATGGATGCTGCTGCATAAGAGTTTAGCATCTGGGGGTACATCTACATATGTGCAATTAATGTGCCTGCATTTTATGTGGAGCAAATTTAGGCATATTAAACTGGGCCCCTGCACACATCTGAACATGCAACTGTCAGGAGCAAATTTGCTGCCGTGGGGAGCAGTTCAGTTTATGGCTGCCCTTGCCCTGCTCTGCCTGCCTGCAGCAGCTAGGGGAAGCTCCAGGCTCCCCCAGGTGCTAGCCCAGGGCTGTCAGGGAGTATGGGGGCTGGTCCCGATCTCTGTGGGCAGCTGCCTCCCAGTCTTGTGGAGATCAAGACCCATCCAACATAGCTGGGAGGCAGTGTGCTTTCCAGCTGGGACAGCTTTCCCAGCCACATGGAAATCTGGATGGAATCTCATCTCCACATGGCTGGGAAGCTGCATCTTGCTGAGCTGGGACAGCTGTCCTTGCTCTCTGTGGCCCCCTGCTGCTTAGGCTGACTGGGAGTAATTTGCTTCCAGTCAGCATCTACGTGTGTACTTCGGTGCATTAGTTTAATGTGCCGATTTCTAGTACCTGTATCTACAGATACTAGAAAATGGTGCATTAGACTATTCTACTATGCAGTAATTACTGCGCATATGTAGACGCTAACGCTTTACTGCACATTAAATTATGCACAGTATGTAGACACAGCCAGTGGGTAGTTAGAGTACCCTTAAATCATAGGCTGAATTTACCAGTTACATGTGTGTAACTTCTACCAGAGAAGACTTAACAGCCATGGCACACTCGTCACAATACTTTCCTCTGTCCCCAGTGTCACCTTTGTCTTGCTCAGGTGTTGTATCAGCTACTTATTCTTAACTCTAGAGCTGGTTGTATCTTGGTACTGGACTATCTTGTTGGCAGTGATAGGGATGCATGTGGGGAATGATGGGTAGAACATGTGTCTTTTGTCACTTGAGTCAGCGTCATCTAACTAGTTAATTGAATGGCTGCTGAGGATAACAATAAGGACCAGAGAGAGAAATGATTCTTGTGAAGATGCAGGTTCCCATTGCTACCCACTAGGTACATCCCTTTGGGAAGTACCTGGACCATTTTAGTGCTTTACTTGGGACATCTACCACCTTGGTCTTGTGAAACAGCAGTCTCTCATGGTCAGGAGTGTCCAGCGCTGCAGAGAATTCCAGGACTATGAGAACAGATATTTTCTCCTTTGTGTATTGATAGGAAATCATCCAGCAGTGCCATTCAAGATGGTTTTACCATCCCGTTCTGACCTGAATCCAGTTTTTGGTGGGTGCAGTATTCTGAGCTTATAATTATCTTTTGACTAGCTCCTTTGAACTTGCTCAGGAATGGCAGGCTTGAATACTGGGAATTAACTAGCAAGAAACAATGTATATACAGTAAAATCTAACAGTATTGGTAGTCCTATATCAAGGAGGAAGGAAAGAGACCCCCTTTTTAAACACTTTGGCTACTTCAGTTCAGAGTACCTCCTGTTCCTCATTATTCTTTCCCAATCCTGGAGAGGTATTATGAGCTGAAGTTGGAAGTTTTGTCCTGGGAGTCACCAGATTGTAGCAATTAAGATGTATGGCAAGTCAGAGTTGGAGTATAAATTTTTAGGCATATGTCTTTGATAAGAAGTCCAAGGAAGTCAGACTCAAGCTTTTAAAGGCAGATGAACTCAGACCTAAGTAAGTTTTCTCTGTGTGACTCCTTCAGATGAGCTATTAAAAGCCAAGGTCCTATTTGCCCTGGACAGTCAAGATCCTGTGGCACCTATTCTCTGGAGCCTAGGAAGTTGCTATCATTGAGAAACAAATCCAAAAAAGGCCAGAAAGGTGAAAAAAAATTGAAGCCCGCATCTGTCTTTTTTCTGATTGTCTCTGACCTGCTTTAAAGTCAAGCCAATACAATGGACTGGTATATACAGTAGTGTTGTGAAAGAACCTAAACTTTTGTGTAACCAGCCATTGAAGAAGAAAAGAATCATCATCAGTAGAGATGTTGGAAGTGGGGGCTGAATTCTGCTCTCATGCTGGTGCATAATTCAAAGTGGCTTCAGAGAATGACTTTACTGGACTTATTCTGGGTTTACAGATTTGCTACTGAGAGAAGAATTTGGACCAGTTTCCTTTTCAGAAGGTTTTGGGGAGGGGAGTGGGAATTGACCTGATGTCTTGGCCTCAAAATGTACCCTCCTCTCACTGGAAGGCAGTGTGCTATTTGGCCATCTTCCTACTACTGTGTTGTCTATTACACACAGCACTTGAGGATGAAGTGATGATACCTGGTGTAATTTGTAAAGTGATTTGGGGTGAGCATCATTTATGTAGGTGTGAGGCAGATTTCTGTGTGATTTCTAACTAGCCATTTCCTCCCTAAATCTGGGTACCATGACATCCTGAAGAATAGCTTCTTTCGCGTGCATGTACTCACATTACATGATGCCTCAAAACAGCTCTCTCCATGCCTGAAGGATTGTAATAGCTGTTAGGCCTCAGTTTAAGAAAGTTTTAGGTGGTTTTACCCTCTTTCCCCTACTCCCATTACATCATGGAGTTGCCTTTTTCCCTGCTCAGGTATTGGGCCAAATGTCAGAGAGGGGACAGGTAAGAGATTACAGGATTCCCAGCTGCTGGAGGATGTGAACAGAAGCTGTCACTCTAAACTTGTAGCTGAGACAGTGACAGAACCAATTGTAAAAGCTGAATAGGTTTAAGCAGTCCATGAAGCACCATTAATAACCCTTGGGAGCCTGAAGTGTGCAGACTCATGGGCTGATAGCAAGGAACACTACAGCAAGTGTTTAAGGGCACAGCCACTTTGTTATTAGCAGCACTACCTCCCTACCACCCCAGAACAGCTCAAAGAAAGCTGCAGGCTCTCTAGTTATGATTCTTTGATCCCAAAGGGGTTTTGGGTGGATAAAGGGATAAGGTTTTGCTTGGGAAGATGGCCTCCCTAGGGTCTTCTCTGCTGCATCCAAAGCTATTGACAAGAAGGTGGGAGTGTGTGGAAGGAGACGGAGTTGGGCATCTCTCAGGACTATATTCTAGTGATGCTGATGTAAGAAGTTGATGCTGCGACTCTGATGTCTCTGCTCTGTATCTCTCTTCTGCTGCTCCAGTGGGCTCACCCAGGAGTCCTGTGAATAAGACCACTCTGACTTTGATAAGTGTCACCAGCTGCGTGATCAGCCTGGTGTGCTCGTCCCACATGAGCTGCCCACTCATTGTCAAGATCACCCTGCATGTTCCTGAGCACCTCATTGCTGATGGTAAGCAAGCATCTCCCTCTTTCTTCCTCCCTTCCCTCTCTTCCACTGCTCCTCCCACTGTCTGACTAAGAGGGGAGTGGTCAAGGGGTTATGCTGAATCAAAAGTGTATGGGTCTGCCAAGCCCCACCTCTGGCATACTGAGTTCCTTCAGGCAAGTGGAACATTATGATGCTGAACAATTGTCATATGGAACTTGATGTGAGTGGAATACTCCAGGAGAGCCTGATCGTTTTGGGAACACGGTCTGAAATTATGGGCAGGAGCAAAGGCCTCCCTTTCTGGGTCACCATCCTCAGCACAGAGGCTGTATGTGTGGGGAAGGTTTATTCCTCTTACATTTGATTTGAAAAGGACCTAGTTATTGCAATGGGTTTGAGGGGAGCTTCCTGTCTCTGTGACGGTAGTTCCAGCCTTTCCACTCTTTGCTTCTCTTTCAGGGAGCCGCTTTATCCTGCTGGAGGGCAGCCAACTGGATGCCAGCGACTGGCTGAACCCAGCACAGGTTGTCCTCTTCTCCCAGCAGAACTCCAGCGGGCCCTGGGCATTGGATCTGTGTGCCCGACGACTTTTGGATCCATGTGAACACCAGTGTGACCCAGAAACTGGTATGTGGGAACTGTCTCTCTTGGCCTGAATGGGATCAGTGAGATTAACTACTGGTCATTTATGACAAGTTTGGCCTTTGGGGTCATTTTAAAGGCTACTGATTTGTATCTGTATGAAGAGCACCTTGTGAGTGCATAGTCTAGTGGGCACCTTGCTCCTGTGGGTGAAATTTTTGGTACGGACTTGAAAACTTGACCAAGTCTTCCTGATCCTGATCAATAAAGGATCAGGTGCGTGTTTATATTAGATCCTTCATTATTTTGACAACACTGATAGCTTTCTGTGAGGGATCCCTCATTTCTATCCCCTTTCCCAAAGTGCTTGTAAAGGGAGGACTCAGATGTAACAAGACCAGGTCTACCTGTGAGCTATGAGAAAAGTCCCTATACTCTTTGATTGGTATTTCATGCCACAGAATGAAAAGTAGATTGCTGAGGTCCCAGTGCAAGGCTTTGAACCTTCTCTCTATTGTTCTGCAAGAGGAGGGAAGTGAGGCTTGATTCAGGACTGTATCTTGCCTTTGTTCCCTTCCATTTCTATACAACTATAGCTGTCATTCAAATAGGTAGAGCTCTAGCCACAGCCTGTAAGGAGGGGGAGTACAGTCATTCACCATTTGTGAGTGGAAAAGGAATATGAGCAACATGGATGCAGGTGTCCCATCCACATGGTGCATGAAATTAACCTAGTACACATCATTAACGCCGTGTACTGTGCATAATGCTAGCACAAGAATACAGGGATGTAGATCAGGCTACTAGGCCTTGAGGTAGCAGTCAGATGGAGAAATTCAGGACACCTGTAGCTAGCTAAGCTGAGATGCACAGGGCACGGCTACATTACCTCTCTGCTGTGCCTGAGAGCCCTGCTGTGAAGCATGTTCCATCCATTTGCTCCTGGTTTGCATGGGCCACCCCCCCCAGTGATGAGAGAATTTAACTGTAGCATGGAGCACGTGTCTAATGTGGCTCTGTCTGTCTGGCCTGGCTGTGCTTCTTGATATGTGCTCAGGGCTGCCATAAAGCAGTTGTGCTGGCTTATTTCCAGGAGGTAGCATGTGCAGAGCAGAAGCGGGTGAGCAAGCCACACTTCACAGCGGCGTTCTGGGAGCAGCTAGAGGTGGTGTTACTGAGCCCATAGTGTCATGATGAGAGCCAGGTACTTGGGGGAGTTGGGGATAGGGAGCAAAGGGACTAAGTCTCCCACGTTTGGGAGGTGTTCTGGGACAGGAGCTGGTATTTCCTTTTCCCCTTGGCCCCTGCAGCTCCCAGTGCTTTGTAGCTCATCACACCGCAGTCCTGTTGCTTTGGGATGTGCCCCATCCCCGGCTGGGAAGCAGCTCTCTCTGCACCTGCCAGTACACTGTGGCCAGCATTACCTTCCATTGTGTTCAGGTTGCAACTTGGCCCAAGTACATTAAGGTGTATCAATGTTTTTGGCAGGGAAGTGGCTGAGGGAAGGTGAATTTTGTCAATTCAATGCATCCCACAGCTGCCTCTGCCAGCTGGGTACAGCCACAGGCTACAGCTTCCTTCTATCTCTGGCAAATCCCAAGGAGGGACAGTGATAGAAATGCTGTCTGCCTTCCCCCAGGCCAATCTACCTTTCTGCGTAAGAGGCCTTTCTGCTGCAAGGTGCTATCCACAGCTGCAGGGACTCCGGCCCAGTGGCTACTATGGAGGAGGATGCGGTGCCAGAGGGAGCTTAGCTTTCTAAGGTGGGATTTTCAGAAGCTCTCAGTGCTGGCCTTTCTCTGCTCCCATTGGATCAGTGGAATTATTACCAATGATTTAGAGTTCAGCTGCTGATATTAGTGAGAGCTGCGTCAGGTTGTTGCTGACCGCTTTGAAAATCCTACCTTGAGTTCTTTGATGTGAAGGTGTTCATGAGCAGAATATTGCTGTGGCACCAATTTTTTTGTGCTAGTTATGGGCCAGAGCCACAGCTGGCGTAAATCAGTGCAGCTCCATCGGAATCTGCTTCATTGAACTTGATGGAACAGGCCTGAATTGGAAGGAGCATTGCCCACCTACAGCAGCTGAGATCTGTCTGTCTGTGTCTGTCTTTCCCCTCTTTGTAACTCCCAAGTGGTAATGCAGAATATTGGATAATCACATGTAGTCCACAAGCCATGATGTCAATGGCAGAAATGCAGATAAGGCAACCTCATGTGAGACGCAACCCATCCCTTCCCAGGACAAAGGTGCATCCTCTTTTTGTAGTAATTAGATGTAGCCAGGCCTGAAAGAAAGAGGAATGCTGGACAAATTGGCCTCCAGGTTAGAACTTTTGCAGCAGGGCTCCATCACTCGAGGTAGTGTACTTCAACGGAGAGGGCAAAGCTGAGATGCACTTAAAACAAGTGAATCAACCCAGGAGGTGACAGCAGGGAGTTAAGTGCTCCAGTGACTTTGTTCTTGCTGCTGCTTTGTTCCGGGAGAGCTCTTGCCATTTCTGAGTGATACGGTCAACTTCAGATATGGTCATTCTTTCTGAGTGATATGGTCAACTTCAGGTTCATTGCAGTAAAAACTTTTTTTAAAGCTCCCTCCATGCTTCTATTCGTTGTCTCCATAATAAACAGGAAGTGTAGGAGACTGTTTTCATACCAACCTCCGACTTCCAACACTGTGTTGTATTTTTTTAATCTACTGTCTCACTGAAAAGCATCATCACCCAAGACCACAGGCTGCCTCTGCACTATTGGTCCCTTTGATGTCTACCTATCAAGGGCCAAGGGCAAGCGACTGCATTGTAGTTGAGCAAGCTGAGAGCTTAGGGAGGGCCTGAGCCAGACGTCCCAGCACTGCTGGGAGGAGGCAGGACCCCCTGCTATTTTGCAGTTGTTCTGCTCCTTGTTTTTTCCTTTAGTGAAATCATCCATTCTGATCAAAATGCGCATATGTCTCTCATTGTCCCTAGTGCCTCATCTGGGTTCATTCCCAGTTATTCTTTCTCTCACAGTTTGCTTTTGGGTGTGATCTGCACTGCAGTAACAAAACCTTACAAAACCTTTCTGTATAAGAAAACAATGTCACAGTATTTTACCATAAAGCTGGGCCAGATTCAAGTCTCAGTGTCCTTACTGTGGTGTGAGTCTGGAGTACTCCTGCCACAAGAAGTGTGGATGTGTAAGGGGAGGTAATATGCATTTTTCTGGTTAATGCTGCACACATTTTGGCAAGTTGGTTACTGTGAGCCTGATTCTCCCTTGGCATGGACTATGTGCATTGAATTCAGTGGAGCCAGATCACTTGTATCGGCTGAAAACCTGCCCCTTGGCCTCCTTTTAGTTTTTGTTTTGCCTGTTGAAGTGAGAGGAGATATAGCACTTATGATACAAGGTCAGCTGAACTACATGCTGCCCTGTGTGCAGTTCACCATTTCTCCACTGAGCCACCAGAGTCCCAAGTGAATATTGTGCTGGGGATTGTTGTGTCTAGAGATTGAAGCCCTCTCTTCATCCATGGACAAGCAGGGGGGGCATTAGCTTCACCTTGCTGCAACTTGTTCCCAGCTTGAGAGAAGCTCTTCTTGGTCTGATGGCAGTTCAGGCTCCATGCCTCATCCTCTCTGAGCAAGCTGTGCCTAGGTACACCAGCAATAGGATGGTGCTCACCAGCTTATTTCAGGGAAATACTGAGACATATGCTCAGTGCTCCCCTGACTCTTGGGAGTGGTTGATGTCTCTAGTGGGTTATGGAATAGAGAAAATCCCACACAATTTACTGATTTGTTTTGATGCACTGGCTGGGGGAGTAGTTAGCTGATTGCACGATTTCACAATGATTACACACTTAATTTATACAACACAATTTTATTTTAAAACTCTTTGCTACGTATATAACACTGCTTAGCTTTAAGAAACACCACAAACATTAAAAACACAATAATTGCATATATCAGAAACAATGCTCCAAATGCACTTCCTTCCCAAACAATGCTATAAGAATTAGTGTTACAAAAACAACTACAATTACAACTAAAAGTTAAATTTGAATCAATACTGTTATTTTTCATAATACACTTACAATCCTAGAATTCCGAGAAGCCAAATACCAAAATATGGTTTCATTCCTCAGTAGTACAATTTAATGGGTTGGCCTCAGTAGTACGGTTCAATAGGCTGGCCTCAGCAATACGATTCAATGAGCTGGGCTCACCAGTGATAGGACTACGTCCCCTTCCTTCAGTCCCTTTCGGGCGCTCCGCGGCTTCAGCGTGAACTAAGGGATTCGTGTTCACGGAGAGGCTTGATTAGGCGATCAATCTAATCAGAACTTATACTTGCGATTCTTCCTTCGTTGTTCTGCAAGTGAAGTCACCTCCAAATTGGGACAGTAAGTTACAGGTTTTTATTGAGTGAGCTGCCGTCATTGGGCTCCTCCTACTCAATTTATCATACCTCCCAAATTTGGGCTCGGATCTTACTCAACAGAAATTACCTTTGTTGAGCATTTTTTAAATTATTCTTGGGGAGACTTCCATATCACTGTAAATACTTTTTTCTTTTTACCAGTCTGGTTAAAAGGCCTTAGGCTTTGATGTCTCGGAATTTAGGACATTTGCTTTCTTTGTAAAAAACTTCTAAAGGTACAATTTAGATTAAGGTTTTAGGCGAAGTCAGGACATTTCGCACGTAGCTCCAAAACAATGAGCTAGATAAGGAGATAGATCCTATCTTCTTCCTGAAACTGGCTAATGGGCAACCTTTACAAACATTCAAACTATTTCATTCAATATGACAGTTGACTGGGGTTGGGTTTGATCCATGATGCAAAGATGCAAGTTTCCATTTTCAAGCAGTGGTTACATCTCCATATCTCTTTCTAGACATGCTATGCTATCCACAGCCTTTCTCCCCATATTCAAATTAATAAATTGCTCTCTTCCCACTTTTATGCTGGAGCAACCCCCACTGGGAACAGCTGCAGGTAGAAATCAGCCTCCTCCTCCTTTGTTGTTGTTGTTGCTGATGATAATGCACTAGTCTCGAGACTCTCCAGCCAGAATCAGGGGCTCTGTTGTGTCAGGTGCATGTGGGGAGCAGCCCATCCCCCAAAGACACAGTCTAAATCTAGAAGGGTGATCCTTCCCCTCTATGCAACACTGGTCAGGCCGCAGTTGGAGTACTGTGTCCAGTTCTGGGTGCCGCACTTCAGGAGGGATGTGGACAACATGGAGAGGGTCCAGAGGAGGGCCACCCGCATGATCAGGGGGCAGCAGGGCAGGCCTTACGAGGAGAGGCTACAGGACCTGAACCTGTTCAGCCTCCACAAGAGAAGGCTGAGGGGGGATCTAGTGGCCGTTTACAAACTCCATGCAAAAGTCAGAGGGGACCAGCAGGCACTGGGGGAGTCCCTGCTCCCCCGAGCACTGCCAGGAGTGACTAGAAATAACAGTCACAAGCTGGCAGAGGGTAGATTCAGGCTAGACATCAGGAGGCGCTACTTCACTGTCAGGGCGGCTACGACCTGGAACCAGCTTCCAAGACAAGTGGTGCTGGCTCCTACCCCGGGGGTCTTTAAGAGGAGGTTAGACGAATACCTCACTGGGGTCGTTTGACCCCAGTACTTTTTCCTGCCATGGCAAGGAGTTGGACTTAATGATCTGCTCAGGTCCCTTCCGACCCTACCAACTATGAAACTATGAAAAGAGTGGAGGTGTCTTGTCTCAGTTCTACAGGTCAGGATTTGAAGGACACAGAGGCTAAGTGACTTGCCCAAGGTCACATGAGAAGTCTGTGGCAGAGCCAGGAAATGAACCCTAGTCTTCTGAGTTCTTAACCAGTCTCTCAACTGCAAAGCATCATCTCCTCTTTGTAGAGAGTCAGGCAAACTCTGCACTGATGCACACCCAGCACAGTTTCAGTGAGTTTGCTGGGGTTGCTCCATGCTTAAGCCACTATCAAATGCAGAGCAGTCTCTCCTGTCTGTTCAGTTTGTACCTGCAGACTGTCTTGGACTCTTCCTGTCTTTGCAGTTACGACTCACTTCTCTGTTGGATGCCTCTGCTTGCTACAGAATCAGCGTTCCATGCATTCACAACCATCTGTCACAGCAGATGCAGCCCCTCCAACACTCCTTGCTTGGGGAAGCATTAGACATCCGTTACAAGGCGGGGGAGTAAAATCCAGAGACCTTACATATATATCTTATAGGTGCATGGCCCTTTAATAGCAAGAGGTTGCTTTGTCTTTATGGACTTCATACTCTTTGGGCAGTATTGACTCTGGGCTATACTCTCTGCTGCCTAACTTATACTCAGAGCAAACTGACTCAGAGTAAGTCTGTGCTGCAATTAGCCATCTAAATCAGGGCTATGTGAACTGATTCTGATGGAGTATCCAAGGAGAGCCTTTGCCCCAAACTCATACTGCAGCCATCCTTCCCACAAAGACTCTGGTGTTTTGGATTCAGCCATGAACAAGGGATGAAGTTGACCTCTTGGAGCTGACGTGGGAATTCAGGGGCATGCACATCTTCCATTCATGGCACTTGTTGTTTGTTGGGTAGTTTCCTCTGCACTCCATTCACAGAGAAGAAGCACCTATTACACCTCCTAGCTGCAGGTCATCTTTAGTGCCAACTGTAACTGCTTCCCTGACCCCTGGCACCTCCAGTTCCAATCCACAGTCCCAGCCAAGATGGTAGCCATCTAGTAGACTTTTGCATGGAGTTGATTTCATCCAGGTAGTGGAAGTAGTTATACCATTTAAGGTTACCTGACCCTTATAGTATTTGAGGGCTGAATGGAAATAAGGAATAGTGGAAAGCTTATAAGCGAAATAGAATTTTGTACAGTCCATTCTATATTTTAATGTGTCATCAATCAGGCATTTTACTTTCATTTAAAATAAATCCAGTGGGAGGAAAATAGTAGCATTAGTATTGCACCAGAATCAGAAAGCTGGCCATGACTTGGATGTCTAAAGGTAGGCTCATAAATCCATATCTGGGTTCCTAAGTAACAGCCTGATTGTTTTCAAAGGCACTGGACAACCGCAAACCAGTCATGTAAGGCAGGCTATTAGACAGAGTGTCTAAATGTCGATTTAGGAATCTAACTTAAGTGTCTAACGTTTGAAAATGTTAGCCAAAAATTCCCAGAGCTACTGTCACAGGACCATGTAAGGTATATTGTAATATAAGATATAAATGTGTAAGCCCAATCAGCAGTCATTACATACACAATCTTAATTTGATCAAAGGCAACTTTACTCTTAATTGTGGGTTTCCCTGCCACATGTGCATTAAATTTCTCCATTGTTACATTGTCTGTAGCATTTTCTGCTACTAAAGCATTTAAACACATCCGTGGCTTTGGGCCTGTAAGTAATCCCATCGCAGTCCTTACAGTTAAGTGTGTGCTTAAATATTTTGCTGGACTGGGAGTTAAACCAATTTATAAATATTAATTAACCAAGAGTCCAGTCAGCTTAGTACACAGCTCAGGGCAGGAGCCAGGAAGGGAGTAAGGGACTTCACCTCTTTGTGCAGCATATATTGGAGTCAGAATTACAACCCGGATTCTCAAGGGAATGAAAGGACTGTGTGCTTCCTGTTGCCCTGGGGAATGCTCCAAAGAGGGTAGGGAAA